>NC_135536.1:151380849-151680849 GCF_045843805.1 Urocitellus parryii
AGCACCTTCACTTTTGTGTCTGTGTTGTTTCTCCACCCACCTTTCGCCAACTCCTCACCATCCGTTCCTCTCCTGAGACCCCCTGTTGGAACTGGACTCCGACAGTCCAGGAATCAGAATGTTCTCATGATGAGGGAGCAATCCACTGACCTTCACAAACCTCTCTGTATAAATGTCTCTCTACACCACACACACACACACACACACACACACACACAAATATCTCATATATACATATGAGTCATATGAGTCATATGTGTGTGTGTGTGTGTATTTGTGTGTGAGTTTGTATACATGTTTGTTTATTTATTTATTTGCCTCAGAACCCATCTGAAGAACTCAGGACAGGGGAGAGGGAAAAAAGCAAAGAGAAGGTAGTACCAGGAAAGATGGCATCGGCTCACACTTGCTTCAGGTTTTTAAGAAGTTGCAAATAAGTTCAGTGCATGCTGGAAAGCTTTAAAATTCAAAGAAAATGAGCAAAGCGATAGTTAATTAAATGTTTCATGTTTATTATCATTAGCATATTAATGAGACTAGGTTAAATTTATTATTTGGTTGAGCTGAAACTTTTATGTGCTATATGTCCTTTTTTATGGTGCATTTTTTCATGTATCATCAGTGTTTACAGTACATTTGTTTCATGTTTATAGGACTTTTATATGGGGGCAATGTGGCAGAAAGCACCCCTAACTGAGAAGAGATTGGGGAGGTCCACGGCGTAGAACAGACGTACTGGTCCACTGGTGAGAAAGTCAGCCCTTGAGCCCTATCTTGTGAGGGAAGGTGAGGTTGACATTACTTTTGTGGTCCAGCCTCGGCCACACTGAGTCATCTGTCCCCAGCAAGTTTCTAATGTCCCAGTGATGCCTCAGACCAAGGGACTGGAACTTAGAGCACTCTTGGAAATTATTGCAGGATTTCAGAGTCATTAGCACTTTTTCTTTTCTTTTGCATATCTTTGGTTTTCTGTTACTATTGCTACATAACAATCCACCCCAGGCTTAGTAAAACAATAGCCAATTTTGCTACACTAATGAATTTTGCCTTAAGAAATTTGGAAAGAACACAGCATAGAGTGCATCACTTGGGAAGACTTGAGAGCTGGCAAAAAGTTCCCTCCCTTGTCTGGTGCCACCCGTGGCCTGGGCATGCCTCAGGGCAGTGTGCTATCTTTCATGGTGGCCTGCACGGTTGCCTGGGAGTGGTGGAACATCTTCCATGGTGTCTTCCTAGGGGCTCCAGATATCAGGATGGGGTTGACATCATCTTTTGTGGCCCAGCCCCTGCCACACTGAGTCATCTGTTCCCAGTGAGGTCCTGAGTGCCTTTTCATTGACCTCTGCTCTGTTCTTCAAGGTCACTCACTGTATCTTTCCCTCTCAGTCTTCTGCGTCCTTGTCCTACAGTGTTGGGGTTGCGAGTGAGGCCTCTGGAGCCATGTTCTGTCTTGTGCAATAGGAGCTCCTGTCCACGAGGACTGGAGGAGTCAGTTCAAGCCAAACACATCGGAATGGGGTCTCAAGTAAGGCGTGCTCTTCATAAAGAGCCACAATTCCTTTCCCTCTAACCGCAGCACAGGTTCCTCCAGGGCAGCTCTGCATTTTCACCATCTCTGCATTTCCTGCCGTATTTGGCGGGTACAGGAATTCCCTCTGCCAGGTGTTTTCTGCCCTAGGTCTGACTCCTGTCTCTAAGTCTCAGCACATCCTGCCCTTGGGGGGCACCTGGAAGAGAGTCATGGACCCCCCATGACCTGTTTTCCTTTTTTTAATGTTGCTTGGCACTGGTGAATACATTTTGCTCACTGCTTTTTTCCATTGGACCAGGATGTGAGCTCCATGAGGGTCATATTTTGGGTTGACTAGTCGCCTGCTCTGTCCTTTCTGTGTCTGGCTCAATAAATGAAAGAAAAGGGCAGAGGCAGAGGAAAAAAATTGCCTTTGTGATGTGATCAGAAACATGCTGCTGACAAAAGTGGGTGTTAAAAGAAAAATTCTTAGATGTCCTAAATTTAACTACAATTGCCAGGTAATGGGGTGGGATAGGAGATAAGGGAAACAGTCAGTTGACAGCTTCAGGTGAAACCAACAAAAAGATGGTTTATACTGAAACATGGGCTGAAATCCTATCATGGCCAACCAGCAGGGCCACCGTACATGTCAGCTTTCTAGACTGTTAACCTGGATCTATCCAGAAGCAAAAAGTGCTTCTCTTTGTAGCTTGCCCTCCTATCCCAAGGCTTCATGTAATCCCACCTCTCCTATTTTATCTACAGCCAATATAGCTTCAATATAAATAACATACACTTTCCTTCCCCCACTTTTTATTATAAAATGTTGCTTTTGGTTCTGGTCTGGCTGACATATTTTTGACTGCCACCTGGCCCTACTGATGGAACTTGTTCCAGGATCTGGTTCATTTCTGGCTGGCACCTGTAACAGCTCAATAAATACTTTTATTTCAGTGATCTTTTGGTCTCAAGAGTTTGGATTTAACCATGGTCACATGTCAGGATGGGATTTACTTTTTTTTTAATGCACTTAAACAAATCTCAAAGACGTTCCTTCAGCTTCAGTAAATTTAGGTAAAATCCATTCATACTAAGAAATAAAAAGATAGCATCCCGGTGACAACTTAATTCTGAGCAAAAATCTTTTCAGGAGCTCACTGAACAAAGAAATGCAAGCACATGTCACATTTTCGCTGTCTCTATTCCTTGGCTCTGTCCTAAGTCAAACCCTCCCTGCTGGAACTCATGGCTTTTGATGGAATTACCTGGGACCCATCACTTTTTTTTTCTGGGTCCCTTCTTTCAGCCTTCAGTTATGAGGCCATGATGGTCCAGGGCAAACCCAGTAGAGTAGGCCAAACCCCTGGATCCAAAATGAGGAGAAGACAGAATCCTCTTTACTTTGAGATAACATGTCTTTCTCTTCCATGTCTCCTTCTTGGTTCTCCTCCATGTCTCACCTGAGTTGAGAACAGCTGTGAGCCCTATCCCAGTTTGGCATTCCAGATAAATTCTTGGAATCTGGGAACTTTTTTTAACATACACTGTTCGTTATTTATTTTATTGTAAACATAAATTTTTATGTTTAGTTTGGTAACTATATTATTTATATGTTTAGTTTGGTAGTTATATGCATCATTTTAATATGATGATTCTTAATTCTCTTATTTCGTGTGCAATCTAAAGTGCCATTCTAGTGGGCCAAGGTCCTGAACAGATACTTCTCAGAAGAGGATATACAATCAATCAACAAATATATGAAAAATGCTCATCATCTCTAGCAATTAGAGAAATTCAAATCAAAACTACTCTAAAATTTCATCTCACTCCAGTCAGAATGGCAGCTATAATGAAGACAAACAGCAATAAATGTTGGCGAGGATGTGGGGGAAAAGGTATACTCATACACTGCTGGTGGGACTGCAAAGTGGTGCAGCCAATATGGAAAGCAGTATGGAGATTCCTTGGAAATCTGGCAATGGAACCACCATTTGACCCAGTTATCCCTCTCCTTGGACTATACCCAAAAGACTTAAAAACAGTATACTACAGGGACACAGTCACATCAATGTTTATAACAGCACAATTCACAATAGCTAAACTGTGGAACCAAACTAGATGCCCTTCAGTGGATGAATGGATAAAAAAATGTGGCATATATACACAATGGAATTTTACTCAGCAATAAAAGAGAATAAAATCATGGCATTTGCAGGTAAATGAATGGCATTGGAGAAGATAATGCTAAGTGAAGTTAGCCAATCCCCAAAAAACAAATGCCCAATGTTTTCTCTGATATAAGGAGGCTGACTCATAGTGGGGTAGGGAGGGAGAACATGGTAGGATTAGATGAATTCTAGATAGGGAAGGGGGTGGGAAGGAAAGGGAGGGGGCAGGGGATTAGCAAGGATGGTGGAATGTGATGGACATCATTATCCAAAGTACATGTATGAAGACACGAATTGGGTGTCAACATACTTTATATACAAACAGAGATATGAAAAATTCTGGTATATATGTGTAATAAGAGTTTATAATGCAAAAAAAACCCCAAAGTACATGTATAATAACACGAATTGGTGTGAACATATTTTATATACAAAGATATGAAAAATTGTACTCTATATCTGTAATAAGAATTGTAATGTATTCTGCTGTTGTGTATTTAAAAAAATAAAGTCAACAAAAAAATAAAATAAAACAAACAAAAAAATAAAGTGCCATTCTGGGCAAAAATTCAAATCCTTGGGTGACCCCTGTGGCTTGGAGTATCTTTTTAAACAGAGGGCCTTATAAAAGGGAATGGTGGCACATAAACCTGTGTGGGGTGGGGTTTGAGGGGCTGTGTGCTGGGTGAGAGTGGGTGCAGCAGTTAGCAGGGTGCACAACTGGGTGGGGCATGTCACACCTAACCAGCTGGGCCCCAGTGATGCTACTGGATTAGCCTGGGGCCATGGAGTGTGACATTGCAGGTATTACTGCTCAGCAGGGAGAGTCACTCAAGTTCTGAAGAGCACAGGGAACAGAGCATGGGGGCAGCAGACCCACCATCTCCTGTACTTCTGGAACTTTCTGTGGTCCACTGGTGTGGGAGCTGCTTGTGGCTCACATCATTTGCTTCTCATTCTCTTTCTCTCACATCCCTTGCCCTCTCTTCAATGTGCTCTTGGTGTGCCTCCATATTGGGGCCATGTGATGATTAATCAGGTGTTAGTCATGATTATTATGATCTTGATGATCATATTGGGCATCCAGCTACCTCAATTATTTCTTGGAGAACTGGCTTATGTGATAAAATATGATCGTGGGCAGTTTAACAGTCTAAATTAGGGGTTCTGGGACTTGACTTCCTTTGGAACCACTGGTGGGGGAGGCTTCACAAAACAGTGAAGCTGGATCCTTCCCATCCCCGGAGGTGGGACCTAACTGACCTGGGGTGTTAAGGTCACCTTGGGGGTAAAGCTTTGCAGGGTATGCTAACTGAAGCCAGGCTGACGAACTGTGGGGTCCTCTGGATTGTCCAGTAGAAACCATAGCTTTGGAAAGAGGAGTGAGCCACAGTTAGGACCACGAGTCTCCATCACAGAGCCTGCTTACAGGGCAGTACCCCTTTCTGGGTGAGTATGTGGTCTGTAAGTTGGATTTTTTTATCTGCAAAAAATGTAAACATGGAAAAGAGCTGCCACGATTGGATGACTTTGTTTAAACAAAAGTGTAGAAGAACTGGTTGTTTGGGTATGTTATGACACATGCGGGTCTCCTCGTACCAGTCATTTTTCTTAAATGTCCTCAGGCCCAACTTTGGAACTTTAGGTCAACTTAAAACTGCAAAAAAAAAAACTATCTGATGGCACCTGGGAGTCTTAGAAGGACATTGTAATACACAGTGAGATGATTCTCAGACTCACAGCTTTGTGCCTTCATTTATTGCAGGGCAGAGGGGGGTGACCTGTGAATATACTCTGACGATGACCAGGCCTGGGTGGAATCGAGACCTTCCTTCCATCAGCTGTCAGAGATGGTTTGGTGAAATCCTCATAGTGGGTTCCCTGACCTCTGAGTGTCCTGCATTTTGCTTCATCTAATCACTTTTTTATTTTTATTTATGCTTTTGTTTTGAGATGGGGATGTCACTATGTTGCCCAGGCTAGTCTTGAAATCCTGGGCTCAAGGAATCCTCCTACTTCAGTCTCTCTCCAGTAGCTGGACTACAGGTGAGTACCAGTATCTATGCACTTTCTGTTTTGCCAAGGATGAGCATAAAGACATATTTTTGGGGATGTTCTGCCATATTTTCAGGGATGTTCCAGGCTTCTTCCAGGGTCCTCTGCACTCTCCTGCCTGCATTCCTGCATGCCCCCCTCCCCCCATTCACCCCCTGGCCTTTGGTTCTTCACTGCACCTTCATGAAGTCAGTGCCTGTTTCCCCATCACATCATACATTCACCTTCAGGAGAAGGGGTCACAGAGACGAATGGGCCTACCGAGGTGACTAGTCCACTCTTCTGCTTTACAGGAGCTGAATCTGGGGAGCTGGACCCTCCCCCAGCAGTCATTGACCCCAGGGAAAGGCAACCAATGAAGGCCTCCTGGATTATCCCTCCTGGATTATTCATCCAGGATTATCCCTGAGTGTCTCTCAGTTCCCTAGGTGTATCTGTGTGGAACACACCGACAACCGTGTAGGGCTCCGGGTGGGGTCTACTTGTTTTCAATTGAGTTTTCAGTCTCCACTATTTCCCTTGGGCCACCAGGATGGGTGGAGGAAGGTTTGCACTGGAGGCAATGATAGCATTGACATGATAGCACCTTTGTTTTTATTTAGAGGGACTGAGGAAAATTCCACTTGGGAAAAAATATGGGTGAAAATTCTACAGTGGCAACTTCAGTTGTTGGAAGCAAAACAAAATGAAAACCTATGATGGATGCATCTTTAATGTCTGATTGGGGAAAAGTGCTGAGAAGGCTGTGAGACTTCAGGGGCTCTGAAAAGTGGATATTCTTGTAACTGGGAAGGTCCCAGATGAGCAGAGTGCCTATGGAAGGAGGTTGTATCCTGGGACATTCATCTTGACAATGGAGGATGCAGAGGAGGGAAAGTGCTCCTCTATGTGCCAAGTCATTCCTGACAGTTTCTTTTAGATTATCCTGTGACCTGGCTCTATATGGGTGCAGATGAGGATGTAACATTGGTCCACTTTAAACCTTTAATATAGCACTTGCAGGTCTAAAACAGACATTTCTTTCTTCTTCTCCCACTCATCATTCACTTGTGTATGTGCTTTTCATTTACGTCTCTGTTGCAACTACACAACCAAATTCCAGAAGAGAGAATAGCAACAAAAAGTAAAAACCTTCCACCCTAAAGACCCTCTTCATTGCCCAATTTTAGCAGGAATCATCTTGGAGGTGTAGTCACCCCGTTTTTCCATAGAAATGGAAGATAGAAATTGACAGTAGGGAAATTTAAGAATGGTTCCCTTCATGCTTTGAATATAGCCCTTGCTGCTCTAAAACAGACATGTTTTTTTTTCTCTCCTCCCTGATCCTCTCCTCCCTGATCTTCCCCTCCCCAATTTTATATCCCTAATCTTTCCTCTTTAACCTCAGGAAACAGGATTCCTTTGGATCGCCTCTTTAAAAACCCTCTGCTCCCTCTGATGGGGAGAATCACAGGCTCTAGGACAGGAGATCCCTATGTTTCTCTTTTGCTAGCAAAGCAATAAAACTTCTTTTCTCAAAACCTTGTCTTTGTATTGGATTGGCATCAGGAATGAGGATCAAGCTTTCAGTAACAAGGCTATCAGACTGAAATGTCCACTCTAGGAGAAGTGGCTGTTTAGGTGAACATGTTACCCTCCAAACAAAGGATGTACGGAGGCAAAGGCATAGCATGCAGCAGGCATGAACCTTAATCCATGGAAATACTGCATTGTAAAAATTTCCATGGGTCAACTTCATTAGTTTTAGACCCTTCCCCTAAGACCATGGGAAATCCCACGTCTGGTTATAAAGGGAATTCCGACGCCCAGTCTTTCCTTACCACCAAGGTCATTTCAAGGACTTAGCAAGGTCCTTAGATTAGGCCCACAGGATTGGGCTTCAGGGAGGCCAGAAACTCATGGAGTCACTTGATAGAATGAGTTACACATGATCCACCTCCTTCCCTGTAGAGGGATCCCAAAGCCTCTCCCCTGCACACCCAGTGGAAAGTTGTTTAGTTTGAAGAAAGCTCTTGTTCACTGCATCTACCTCTCCCTCTATTTTGGGATGGGTGTTTTAGAAAAAAAAATCTAAGAGGTGTTGGTGATCATGTCTGGTTTTTGCCTCATGATGTGCTTTCTTGAGGCATCTGGGCATCCAAGAGGAGAAAGGAAAAGGATATCATAAACCATTAGCCAGTCACACATGGAGACCTTCGAAAGGTTTATTTGGATCCCTGAGAAATGCGTGGGGAATGTGGCTTGATCTGGATCAGAGTTAACCAATGTTGGCCAGAATAGAGCTGAATTTGGGCTGAGGAGCCCAAATCCATCAGGATGTTGGTTGGTCCTCGTGGACACAGTCAGAGGCCCAGGCTTCTCTCTGGGAGGTGAATGGGACAGCCTGGTCATTTCTAGGGACAGTTAATCTGGACATGCAGTGATTTTCAAGTGGGTGAGATGCAGGAGGAGGAGGAAGTGAAGAGGAGGTCCTAAGTGTGAGTCTCCCATGTCTCTTTTTTATACTCCTTCCATTGCTTATGTCTAAATGTTATGTAGGTCAAAGGCAATATCTATCAAGAATAGCTCTCTGCTCTTTGTGACTGATATTTATATTCTCAGAGGAACATTCTGAAACTCCTTGGGCATTACCCCTTACTGTCTTGTAATTTTTAGGTATTTTGTGTCATCTTCACACCACTAAGCCACATTGGACTCATCTTTTCTTCCTCCATCAACTGGCAGACCATTCTGCATACATTAGATTCTCTAATTAGATATCAGGGTAGAAGATGAATATAAAACAACCATGATAATAATGCAGCCATTTACTAGTACTCTCCTCTATCAAATGTTAAGGGGTGGTCAGCATTTTTATGTTGCATATAGGAGGAAGCCTCACTTTTGCAGTCTTAAATTATGGAGAATGCTTATTGGATCATTCAATTGAGCCGTACATTGACAGACCCAGGTGAGGCTTGCCCCAAGATACCAATAATTGGATCAGAATTCATAATCTCTCACTTCATGTCTCTGCTCCATTTTCAGGCAGTCTCTCTCCCATTATGGTCCCAAGAGGGTTGCCAGTACCTCCTGGGGAGTGACCTTCTACATTCACGGCAAGCAAAAAAGAATTTCATCTGAATTCTCATGGTAGAAGATGCAATTTCCTTTTCTCTTGCAAGCATATTGTTGCCATTGGTGATTTTTGTCTCTAGCTGGGCTATGTGTACACCATGGTGGTTAGGACCAAGTCTGTAGGGTTGGTTCCCATTCCTAGAACCACAGGGACTAGAGTAGGAAGTGAGGAGGATCACTGAGGAAATGGATCTCACAAAAGGCAGTTAAGATGTTTAGTGAGAGAGAAACTGGAGTCTGGAAGCAACTGCCAAAAGGTCACTGTGTGACATAGGTGCCATTTTGTTTAGTGCCTGTAACTGCTCCATGAGGCAGGACAGAACCTGAAGATCAAGAAGATTAAGTGTGTAGGTCTATATCTCTGTCTCAAACCTTCTTTTTCCCCCTCCAGTTTTATTAAAATATTATTTTTTTTAAAGAGAGAGTGAGAGAGGAGAGAGAGAGAGAGAGAATTTTTAAATATTTATTTATTTATTTTTTTAGTTCTTGGTGGACACAACATCTTTGTTGGTATGTGGTGCTGAGGATCGAACCCCGGCCGCACGCATGCCAGGCAAGCGCGCTACCGCTTGAGCCACATCCCCAGCCCCATTATTAAAATATTATTGAAAAATGAAAGTTGAATATGTATTTATAGCACCCAATGTGATATTTCGATCTATGTATATATTTGCAAAGTGATTCAGTCAAGCTAATTAACTCTCCATTCACCTTATGTGCTTATTTTCTTGTGAAAAGATTTAAGATCTACTCTCAGCCATTTCCAAGTGTACAGTACATTATTATTGACTACAGTCGCCACACTGTAGAATAGATCTCCAGAACTTATTTCTACTGTCTAACTTTATACTCTTACTTTAGTCAGCTTTTGCATCACTGTGACCAAAACATGTGACAAGAACATGTGAGAGGAGAGAAAATTTAGGGGCTCACAATTTCAGAGATCCCAGTCCATAGATAGCTGATTCTGTTGCTCTGGGCCCAAGGGGAGGAAGCACATTGTGGTAGAGGGTATAGCAGAGAGAAGCTGCTTTTCTCATGGCTGCTGGGAAGAAAAGAGGAGAGAGAGAGAGAGAGAGAGAGAGAGAGAGAGAGAGAGAGAGAGAGAGAGAGAGAGAATATGAGAACACAGGGAAAATATACCCTTCCAGGACTTGTCTCCAGTGACCCACCTCCCCACTTGTTTATGGTTGCCACCTAGTTATTCCAACTAGAATTAGATTACAGCTCTTATAATCTCATCATTTGATCTCTGGATATACAGGAGATTTTGGAGGATACCTCATATTTGAGTCCTAACACCCTTTATTTAACATTTCCCTATTTCTCTGCCACCTTTTCTCCCAGTTTCTGGTGATCACTATTGTCTCTACTTCTATGAGACGAACTTTTTTAGATGTCACATTTAAATGATGTAATTCAGTCTTTGTCTCTCTGCACTTGGTTTACTTCACTGAACATGGTGTCCTCTAGGTTCATTCATGTGGTTGCAAAATGACAGACTATTCTTATTTTTTTACGGCTGAATGGTAGTCCATCTTGTATATATACCACATTTTCTTTTCCGTTCATCTGTTGATAGATTCTTGTGTTCATCCAGATCTTGGCTATTGTGAACAATGCTGTAATAATGAACATGGGAATGCAGGTATCTCTCTGATGTACGGATTTTGCTTCCTTTGGATATATGCCAGTAGTAAGATCTCTGGATTATATGATAATTCTATTTTTAACTTTTAAGGAACATTCACATTGTTTTCCATAAGAGCTGCATTAATTTACATCCCAATCATCAGTGTCCAAGGGCTTCCATTCCTCCATATAGTTGTCAATAATTGTTATCAAGTATCTTTTGGATAATAGTCATTCTAACAGGTGTGAAGGAATATCTAATAGTGGTTTGCCTTAATTTAAAAGACTTTGGGGCACCCTTAGGGGTTAATTGGGTTATGTACAACTTATGACTCAGAAATGTCAGGTCTATCAAAATCAGAACTGATTTCCCCCTGCTATATCAGGAGGAAATTTTTCAGTTGAAAAACTAACTAACTAAATAAATAAATAAATAAATAAATAAAAATAGAATTAATTTTTCTAGTTAATATGTATTAATTTAATGAAATGTCTTAAGTATGATTCGATGAACACTTACTTTCTGGTGTACAATTCTCTGACTTTTGACTAATATTCATCACGTCACCAGCTCCACAATTGAGCCATAAATCAGTTTTCTTACCCCTAAATTCCCTAATGATGTCCACCCCTCCTCGGTCCTTGGCTTGCCACCACGATATCATCTCAATACTCATCACTTTGCTTTGTGAGCATTTTTTTTTAAATATCAAGAAAATATCACAGATATAACATAATGGTGCTCTGAAGTTCCAGAACACAGTGACCGGGGCTTCCACAGACACAGGTAAGTTTCAGAACGAGCTTGCATTCATCAGCCACCACACCATCGACATCCTTTTGAAAAACGGTGTCATCGATGTGTGGGAGGCGTACCGTTCTTTTGTTTATGGGTCAGTCTTGGAACATTCATTGATCCACAGTGCCCCTGCCATAATTCACGGCTCCCAGATCATTGGCTGCTGTGATTGCACTAAACCAGGGAACTGCACAGGCTATATCCACCCACCACTCCCCTGACAAGCTGATCCCCAAAGCTGGATCAGCTTTTATAGCCACTTATTATAACTCCAATGGCACAGAGGGAAGAGAGAGATGAGAGATTAAATTCTCCTCCCCTATCCAGCTCCCACTCTATTTTTCCTTTTCTGATCAAATGTTGCTCTACTTTTCACAAGGAAGTTTAAAAGAAAATTGCATGTCAAGTTAATGAGAGACCTACGGGAGGTTTTTTTTTTTCCTCCTTGTGTTTACCTTAATGATAAAATGTGCGTTAGTTTATTGACAATATGTCCTGGAAAAAAGGAAAGAATTAACATATGTTGAAAATATATAAAATCCACCTAGTTGAGAATAAAGAAGATTATATTTACCTAGGGCTACTGAGGATTGAAATCCAGGAAAACACAGATCCAAGCAGTCTTGAGAATACACTCTAGAGTCTCACAAAACGGGGGCTGTATTTTTAGCTTTATGCTGCAATGGGGGTCAGAAATCATATCACATTTTAGTCAGGAATAATGATTGGTGATGGTAAAAGATAAGTGGTCTAGTATGGAAAGGGCGCTATTTCAATCTCCAGGTAGTTTGGTCCATAGCGGAAGAGGTCAGTAGAGGTCAACAATGTTTCACAAAACTAGTTTGGCCCAGTCCAAAGTTCATCTTGCCTGTGGCTGTGGTGGTGGTGGGCATGTCTACAGGCCAGTTTAAAGGTTCAGCTGCAGGCTGCCTGAGGCCTGAGCTAATGAAATCTATGACTCCATTTTAATTTTCTGAGCCAATATTGCTCCATTTTAATTTCCTTCCTTGACACACATGTGTACAGAGGAAAGATATCTGCTGTGGTCACATACTCTGCAGCTACAGTAATGGACATGGAGATAGGGGCCAAGCAGCAAACGCTCCAGCAGTGCTGGGGGCCCCTCCCAATGGTGGTGGATGGCACTTTCTGTTCGGTTGCCAACCTTGTGTTGTTTTGGGTGCTTCTGACCGGGCACAGAGGAAAGCTTATTTTTAAAAAGAAGAGAGGGAAGTTTTCATTTCTGCTTTGTCATTATGGATCAAAGAGATAAATTGGACTGTATGGCTCCTGAAAGCCACCATTCACCTGCTCCATGTAATCGAGTCTTTATGGACCTGCCCTGTCTGCCCTCTCTGTCTCTTTCTCACAAACCTCTCCACTGCATCTCATGATTGCCCACTCTTGGTCTGATGCTCTTGTCTTCCCTGTCCCCTGACCCCCAGAAGAGTAAGTTGTTAGAAGCAGATTCCTGTTTCTGCCCCGGAGATTGTTAGTCAATAACAAGCCTAGGATTTGTATCTTATCATCTGAATCCTTAGCTCTCCAGTGGAGGCCATTTACACAGAAGGTCTTGGGTGCTGGTCACTGGGGTTCAGGGAGGGCTGAGAATTTCAGCATTATCCATAAGACATGCTCCAGGGGCTTGGGTTCCAGGAACAGAGCAGAGATGAAGAGTCTTCACCCTGAGAGGCTGGAAGTCATGATTCTTACTCAGTACTTCCATTATGACTCCTCTGTTTACTGCCATGTGGCCTTGGGCACTGAAGAAGTCCAGGAATTTTAACCCCGAATGTGGCACCCTGGTATGCAGATGCTGGAACAGGCTTGGGTCTGCTATTCCTTTATCTGCACTCAGACCAGACCCACTAGAGGAAACAATAATCTTCCATCACCCCTGAATCTCATTATCTTTCACAAACGAAATACTAAGGAGTCTCACACCTGGATGGACTTTGGTTACAAGATTATGTCTGTCTCTCATTGAAATTCAAAACAAACCAAAACAACAACAACAACAACAACAACAACAACAAAAAACCACTTATAAATTAGTTTCTGTCTTCCAGGTCCATTCTTTATCTTTGATAATAATTTACTGTCTCAAATTTCTAACATTTCCCCACCCACTTTTTGCCCTTAATGAAGAAGGGTGTAGAAGCATCTGCACTGGTCATCACACTCTTGGTATTCTCCCTTGTGCACACGGATCCATTTCTGTGTCTGATCTCCTGTTAATCTGTCTATTGTCAGTTCATCCCAGTGAAATTTCAGAGGTGAGGGAAATTTTCCTTTTGTTCCCGCACACACTTGCCATGACAGAGTCTTTATCTTTTCTAGGTTGCAGGCTAGTGGATATGGGGGGTTTGAATGTAGGAAAGCCAGGGCAAATGTACTGTCCAAGGCGTGTCTGGACTTCCCCATCCAGGCTCAGCTGAAGGCTTGGAGTCAGTTCATTCCCCTGTCTCTCATTTCTTTTGTTCCTTCCCTAGATGAAAGTGCTTCTGCATCCCAGCACAAAGCACTCCTCTTTCTGAAGAGCTCTTGTGTTACCATGAACACAGGCTGAAATATTTTTATATGATGTTCTTTCTGCCCCTGTTTGCCGACACCGAACCTGGCCTTCCCTGGGTAACAGTGGTCCACTTTAAGAGCCCTTGCTACTCTGCCAGTGCAACTTATTTTTAAAATGGACATGTTTCATTCTCTTCCTCCCTAGTGGGGGAAACAGAATTGCTTTTCTTCCCCCATTTTAGGCAGTGTTCTCTGTCTCTGAGGACACACCCACCACAGGAAGGAAGGAATCCAGACTTTGGGGATGATACCAGAAGATCACAGAAATGACTATCTCCCAAATTAAAAAGTGAATTACAACTCCAACAGAGAACTCAGGGGATGGAGCCTTTGAATCACCCCTATAAAAGTCCCCTGTTCCTGAGGATGGGCAGAATCTCAGCATCTGTTACAGGAGTCCCCTGCATTTCTCCTTTTCTAGCAAAGCAATAAAACTTTTTTTTTTTCTTTTTTCTCAAAACTGTGTCCTCATTATTGGATTGGCATCTAGGACAAGGACCGGCTCATCTAGTTCAACCAGAGGCAAACTCACCCATCCCCTAACTCTCCAGAAGTTGGCTCTCAACAAGTTCCCCAGCCACTTTGCATTCTTATAATGGAAGTGGGGTTCCTTGGAGAGCCAGGCCTGTCCAAGAAATCTGGAGTGGGGGCTGCTCTCAGATTCCACCTGGGTCCCCAAATTCGTTGCTGATAGCTTGGTCCTTGTCTCTAGTGCTAATCCAATAACAAGGACATGTTTTGAGGCGGTGGGGGGGGTGGGGGGGTGAGGGTGGGGGGGAGGAAAAACAAAGTTTATTGCTTTTGCTAGCAAGGAGAAATGCAGGGGAATCCTGTCTCAGAGGCTGTGATTTTCCCCATCAGGGGGAACAGGGGTTTTTTAAAGAGGATGTTTGAAGACTACATTCCAGGTGTTTTTTCAGAGTTGTAATTCACTTGTTAATTTGGAAAACAGTCTTTTTAAAAATCTTCGGGTAGGAAGTGAGGGGAAATGGAAATAAAAAACAAGGGGAGAAATGAATTACAGTAGAGGGGGTAGAGAGAGAAGAGGGGAGGGGAGGGGATGGGAGGGGGGATAGTAGAGGATAGGAAAGGCAGCAGAATACAACAGACACGAGATGGCAATATGGAAATCAGTGGAAGTGTAACTGATGTGATTCTGCAATCTGTATACGGGGTAAAAATGGGAGTTCATAACCCACTTGAATCAAAGTGTGAAATATGATATATCAAGAACTATGTAATGTTTTAAATAACCAACAATAAAAATTAAAAAAAAAATCTTTGGGTGCCATCTCTGAAGTCTGAATTACTTCATTCCTGTGGTGAGTGTGTGCTCCAGGGCAGATATCTCTGCCTAGGATGGGGAAGAAAGGTAATCCTGCCTCCCCAGAGAATAGGGAGGAGGAAGGGAGAGGAAGAGAAAGAAACATGTGGTTTTAAAAATAAGAACAGCAAGGGCCTTATTCAAAGCATGAAGT
Source organism: Urocitellus parryii (assembly GCF_045843805.1). Lineage (NCBI taxonomy): Eukaryota > Metazoa > Chordata > Mammalia > Rodentia > Sciuridae > Urocitellus > Urocitellus parryii. Next base: position 151,396,186 of record NC_135536.1, read on the forward strand.
GGACCACTTTGTGCCACTCTCTCCTCCCCATCTTCCCTGGATTCCTCCTGTTCTCCCATGAGGAAAACCTGGCACAAACACTCTCATCCCTCACTTCTAGTTGTCCCTGGGCCCTTCAGTGGCTGTAGACAACCTTGAGCTCAGGTTCCCTAAACTGTAGTGACCTTAGGCGTCCCCACTCCAGAGTCCTGCCTTGGACCTCCTGAGGAGCATGTCCTCTGAACAGCACAGGCAGGCTCCCTGGGTCACAGAACCTGTTCTCTTATCCTACTGCCCCCACCTGAGTCACCTTAGACACATTCACTCTCCAAACCCACTGGAATCATTTTCAGGAGAACAGAGCAGAAGATCTCACGTGGTGAGACTTGGGAAGGTCACTTAAACTCTGGGTGCTCAGTTTCCTGTCTCTAAAATGAGGATGGGAAAGCCTCACAGACACTTTCGTGCAGTGACATCAAGCCTGTGGAGTGCCTGGGGCATCATCAGAACTCAGGGGTGGAACTGGTAGATGTTCTTGCCCTTCCACCCGAGGCTCACCCAGATCTCCACAGCCAGGGCCTCTTGCTTGGGGCCAGCTCACGTGCCAAATCCCAGGGGACCCCACTGGGTGGCTTGATTGGCCACTTAGGATGAATTTGATTGAACAATTCTACATTCTCAGGTAGCTTTAAGGGTAAGACTCACAGAGTCTTTCTGATGATCTGGTAGGAATATGGGCATGATATGTGCTTATTAAACAAAAATTACAGGAGGCCATTGTTTTGGACTAAGTGACTGTCTCAGGTTCCAACAGTTCAGGCTAAAATAAAAAATGAAGTCATTTGGCTTAAGTTTCTCACCAAGATGAAACTAAGTTTTTCATCTGCCTTGATTAGAGAGGGAGCAGTTGAATTTCCCAAACAGGCCAGTTTCAATATGCATGATAATGAAGTTCTCTCTGCCTCAATCCTTACACAAAAGGAGGGACCTAAAATAACCTGATGTTAACTCATCAGCCATCTTCCTTTTGTTCTGTTTCTCTATCCCCTCTTTACAAGGAAAGTAACGTTGACATGACTAATCTACTTTTTGTCTTCATGGCTGATTTCTTTAGCTTTTCTCTGTCTATAAAATCAACCTCTTCTGTTCCGCCCATCAGAACACTTATTTTATTTTATGGTGTAAAATGTTCTCTGTTTCTAGGAAAAGAAAAAGAAACAGTGAAAATCTTTAATCTAAAGTGCTGCAATTTTGTTCTCTGACAGGCTTAACTTTCAAACTTCCTGTGAAAATAAAGTTGGCATTACCTCTGTCACTGACTTATTTTTCTTCTTTTTAAATGATGTTTTTCACCCGATTATGTCAGATGACCAACTTCCTAAGGGCCTCTTTTGTGAATTCCTCTCATGCTTTTTTCCATTCATTCTGCTGGATCCAGAAACACGCCATGACTTGAAATCCAGACCGAGATACCTGGCAGCCTCTTCCTGCAGGGGGCGCCACTGGGCTGGCTGCAATGAGGATGCTGCTCCTCCTATGGCCCTGTACCCAGGGAGGGAATGTTTTCTAGTCTTTCAATGGGTATGCTAGGAATGCATGAGCAAAAATGGTCATTTGTAGAAAGACAGAGGCTCATTTTTTCATCCATGTCATTCTGGGTTGGGTATTGGTTATAGTATAGAGAAAAATTTAATCTTCAAAACAAAAACAAAACCAAAACCAATTCCGGCCCCGCAAAGAAAACCAAACTCAAAAACTCCACAACACACCCTAATTAGGCACATAGGACAATCTGGATGATGTGGAAATTGAAGGCGTAATCGTAACAGTGGCCCACTTTATGCTTTGAATATAGCCCTTGCTGCTCTGCTAGTGACTTATTTTTAAAACAAACATGTTTCTTTCTCTTCCTATATTCCTACTCCTCCATAATCTCTCTCCCTCTCTAATTTCTGGAGAAACAGGATTACCTTTCTTCCCCATCCTAGGCAGAGTTCACTGTTCTTGAATACACACTTAGCACAAAGTATTTCGGACTTCAGGGATGGTACTAGAAGATTTAAAAAAAATGACTGTCTTCCAAATTACTGAAACTGAGGTCCCCCAACCCTTTCTTCTTTGTTGAGGAAATTCCATTTTGAGTCATGGAACTAACTGCCTGGCTTTAGCAGAGTGACCCTGGCTGAAAGCCCATGGATGTGCCACTCCATCTTCTGGAAATTTACTTTCCCAGCCTTCCTCAAAGCTAGAGGAGATTTATTTCCGGCTGATGAGCTTTAAAGTATACAACTGTGAAGGAAATATTGAGAGAAGAAATTTCTTTGCCCTTGTTAGCCTAGGTGATTGACCATGATGTGTGGAACAGTGGCAGCTATATTGGAGCTGTGAGACAAAGGATATGAAAATGACAATTTAGATATGGAGAATAGGAGCTAGGAAAATATCCTTGTGCAGCTGAGCCACCATCAGCAGCTGCCCACATCCAGACTCCTTGTTATGTAAGACACCACAATTTTCAATCTACTAGACCAGTTTTTAGGGGCTGATAGCCAGAGCATTTATGCCTAGTACCACGAGGTCCACCTTGTTTTAGTTAGTGTATAGCAAAGAAGGATGAAAGTATCATCCCTGGAAATATGTGTGCCACCTGAACCCAGTAACACTTAAAAGGTACTTTTAGCACCATATCCATCAAATGTGTTCCTGACACCATCATACATGTTTTTAGATCCCATATTTTAAGCATTTCAGAGTCACAGTCTGGTGGCATAAGGGATGGGTAGAACAGATAAGAGTGAGAACGTGCTGTGAGGAATTACTGGGATCTATGCCTCTCCTGGCGTTCTTTAGAATGACACCACGGGTGGACCATACTCCAAATATGGGCTTCACAGAAACTTTCCATCACATACACTTTTCCAGAATATTGCCACCTGCCATCAAGCGGTCAAATGTATATGTCCTTCCATCGCTCCACACAGGCATTTGGGACTGCTTCAACCAAAAGTCTATGGTGAGCTGGGCATAGTGGCCCTTGGCTGTTATCCCAGTGACTTGTGGCAGGAAAATTGCAAGTTTGAGGCCAGACTCAATAACTTAGCAGGGCCATAAACAACTTAGCAAGACACTGCTTCAAAAATAATAAATGTGGCTCAGTGGTTAAATGGCGCTAGATTCAATCCTCATTACAAAAAAAAAAAAAGTCTGTGATGAAATTGACAATTGAATTTTAGTTTAGTCATAAAGTGGGGATGTACTTCTAGTTTGTTCTTTTCAGATTCCAGCCCTAGGGATCCAGAAGCCCTGGGTCCCAGCCTCAGGTGAGTTAACTCATCTCCCCGAGTAAAGCTTCAGGGAGCAGAGAGGAGCCATCCCACTGCACCCTGTCCAAACCAGAGGTTCCTGTGTTGTTTTAAGCCAGTATGATTTAGGTGGTTTGTTAACACAGTAGAAATAATGGAAGGATGATTTTCTACTTTCATTTGATGGCAAAACTTGCATTTTAAGACCGAGAGTGAACTTTAACCATTAAGATAAATCTATGTTTGTGTGTGTGGGTTTTTTTTTTTTTAAATGATTCCTACTGCAATAGCAATCCTTCTCCTGGGATGTAGAATGGAAAGAAAGATCACATGGAATTAGGCCGATCAGCAGTTGACAGGTGTCCCAGAGAGCAGGCAGATGCTCTGGCAAGAAGGACCAGGAGTGTGCACTGCTCTGTTTGATGCATTGTGCAGATAAAAGGAGTTGGACAGAATAATCCAGGTAAAGGACCCCCAGGGTCTCTGCCGTCTGTTCCCTCTTCAGTCCGATTCCTCAACCTATGCCATCTGGACCTCTACACTCCAAACACACTAGCCGCCCTCATGGTTCCCCCACCAAGGGCCCCTTTCTGTCTGGTCTTTCGCCATCATTGTTCCTACCTTCACCCAATTGCATCATTCTCAGGATCTATGTCCCTTGACATGAGAGACACCCTTGACATCATGAGAGATGTCCCTTCCTTAAGGAAAGGACACCTAAGCTGACTTGGCTACCTTTTTTCTCTGTGCTTGCAAAGTCCCATGTCTCCCTCCCTGGGCTGTCCAGCTGGGCCTACAACTTCTTTGAGGACACAGCTGGATGAGTACCCAGTGTAGGGCTGTAGAGGCTGGGGCACCATTGACTAGCCATATTGGTTGTATAGGTTGGTTGGGGCAATGGGCACAGGCCAAGGGTCAGCTCTACCTGCTGGTGAGGGGTCTGGGGCTATTCCTGACAGGACCCCGGAGATGGGGTCTGCAGAATGTTCTATTGGGAAATCAGGATGCTGCTCCCCAAATGCTGTGTCATTCTGAGTCTATGTGACAGCAGTGGGCTCTTCCCTTTCTCGGGGGTGAGCTCCTCTTCCAGGCTGCTCCCCCATCGATGCCCATAGAGGACACCTGGGGTGGAGCTCTAGGAAGAAGGCTGCTGGAGAAAATTCCTTTTTGGCTGAGTATCTGCCTGCAGCACTAAGATGAAGCTGCCACTTCTCAAGGGTATAGATTAAGTCGGGCTCTGAAAGGCCACTTTTATTTCCACAAAGCTTAAATATAAGCAATGATGTCCCCTGATCAATCTTCACATCAATTTCAAGCCAGAAATGTGCTGTGAGAGTGTCTCCTTTCAGGTCAGGTCAGCTGCTGTGGGAATGAGCCGTTCTGAAACAAGATGTAAGATGCTGAAGGTTTACTGTGATGGATGTTTCCTGGGAGGTGGGGATTTCTTTATAATAGAAATCTTTAAATTTATTTCTGAAGCTGCTGGATTTCCAGGATGAATTATACAGGGAAGTTCTCATGCTAGTCAAGTATTTGCCAGTTTCTTTTCAAGGGACCCCAAACTTTTCCTGACCATGAGATGAGACAGTGTGTATACACACATGGACACACATACATGTACAGATGAAGTATACACATGCATGGGCATGCATAAATTGATTTTTGCATAATATATGGATACATGCACACAGACACCAACAGGCACACACACACACACACACACTCCATGTGAGTATATTCATTCACTATTACTTATTGAGTGCCTTCTGTTACAGGTTAGGGCCACTGATAAGTGGACTCTGACATGTAGGCATTTCCTAAGCAGTGCTCTAGGGGTCCATATCCATGGAAAGGGGGAGATGCACACAGAACTGTGATGTAGGACTAGAGATAGTGCTCTGGAACTGGAATAATCCCTTGGAGTTTTCCTGAGTTGTGTCTAAATGGCCAGGTCTTTATATTCCCTCTCAATGAATCTTTGGGTGTATGACCTCTTGAGCAGGCCCTGACCTTGAGTGAGGCACATGCAAAAGGGTTAATAAGAATAGTGATGATGGAACCACCATATGACCCAGTTATACCCCTCCTCAAGATTTATCCTAAAGGATTAAAGTCGGCATGCTACAGTAATGCGTGCATGCCCCTGTTGATAGCCATAAAGTTCATAATACCTAAGTAGTGGAACCAGCCTAGATTTCTGTCAATAACTGAAAGGATAAAGAAAATGTGGTTTGTATTCACAAAGGCATTTTATTCAGCCATAAAAAAAGGACAAAATTGCTTGGCATGCTGGTGCATGCCTATAATCTCAGTGGTTTGTGGGGCTGAGGCAGGAGAATCACAAGTTTAAAGCCAGCCTCAGCAACTTAGTGAGGCCTGTCTCAAAATAAAAAGTAAAAAGAGAGGGCTAGGGTTGTGGTTCAGCGGTTAAGTGACCCTAGGTTCAATTTCTGGTGCACACATACACACACACAAAATTATGTCATTTGTAGAAAAAATGGATGAAACTTGAGAGTATATTAAGAGAATTTAACCAGACGTCAAAAATCAAAGGTCCTATGTTTTCTCTCATACGTGGAAAATGGAGAGAAAAAAGTGGGGGGGCATCTCATGAATTTAGAATAGAGACCAGGAGAGTAGAGGAAGGGGACTGGGGCTGGGAGGAGAGGAGGGAAGGGGGAATTACTGGGGAGTGGAATTGACCAAATTATGTTGTGTTCATTTATGAGTATGTAGCAACAAATTCCACTATTATGTACAATTATAATGCACCAATATAAAATTTTTAAAAAATCTCATGAGAAAGATTATAGTGGGAGTTGCTAATGTTTTTCTGTGGTGTGACCCTTTTTTAAAACCTAAACTCAGTACAAATAAAAAAATAATATTGATAATCATAGTAGCATTAGTTCCTTTCCTGAACCTTTGGGTTTTGGAGTTCTCTCTAACTGCTCCTCTTTTATTTTCACTGGATTATTTGTCCCCTTTTTCTTTCAGGACATCGGTTGTTTAGCTGACAGGACAAAGAGGGTGGTTGGCCAAGGTTTTTTTTTAAGCTCTAAAAGGTTTGTTGCTGAACTATGCTTTTCTTCCATTGACACAAACCAGTTACCCACTCGTGCTTTACATGCAACCTATTTCTTCCCAGGCCTTTTTATTTTTTCAAGCTTGCAGAGGTTAACATACATCATGCTAAAGAAGAAGCATCTTGTTGCAGGTGGCCTCTCTCCACTTCTAGTGGACTTCAGGTACAAAGGAACAACCTGGGAGCTGAGAGAGTGCCAGGTACCCCAGGCCTGCATGGACCGAAGGGAATGAGGCCAGCCGGGCTCAGATGCCAGGACATGCCATGTTTGATAAGCCAGGGGGACAAGATGTAATCCCCAAGGGCATGCTCCCAGCGATCCATATTCTCGTCATGTCCCATATGCCTACAGTTACCACTTTTCAAATTATTAATCCATCAAATGAATTAATCCACTGATTAGATCATAGCTCTCATAATCTAATAATTTTGCAGGAGCTTTTGGGGACACCTCATATCCAAAGCACAGCAGGAGGTAGAGACCTTATACATATGGGTACACTGAGAGGTGGAAAGGGATGGGGTTTGTCTTCAGATATCAGTTCGTGTTTCTGTAGCATTTCTCTCCTCTGGACTGGCCTCATCTCTTTCCCAACACTGCCAATCAAAGCCTGATCCATCAGCATGAAGTCAGATCAGTTTTGACCTCTCCCAGGAGGAGTATATACATTAGTCAAAGTCAAGCAAAAATTTAGAGATGAGTCTTCAATAAAGAAACTTTTACTTGGAATAAACAGAGAATAGGATTGCATCTGGAAAAATACAAGCACAGGCCAGGGTGGCCTCTAGTTTGTCTGAAGAACGAAGAAAAGACTGCAGTTTTATTAGGACAGAGGAATCTCCACAAGTTATTTTGAAAGAAATTTCCTTGGCACTCTTGGTGCCTGTGGGAGCCAGCAGGCTCTGATGTTGAGCAGCAGTTACTACATAAAGCCCCTATTGTGGTCATAGTTGGCAGTTTCAACATCCGTTATTAAGCAAAAATAGCCTTACAAGGTAGAGCAGGCTGCTTCATTGGATTGGGCTTGCGAGACAGCGCGAGTCAAGCGAGAGTCAGGCAAGTATTTGTGCATAAGTGGTTAACAGTTCTTGTGCTGCTTGCTGTCCTGTGACAGCCCATTATTGGGAAAATTGAGCTGAGAGCCCTCCCTGACCTTTCCTGGCTTCAGTTGTCAGGGTTTGACATGGGTGACTCCATTCTGAATCTGACAGCTTTCACATGCCAGAAGCCTTATTTCTGACTGTGGGATTAAAACACTTGCACCTTGATAAAAATCAGGCACAAATGGAATGCAGAGTTTTTGAGGTTGCAAAAGGCTTTCTAAAACCCTGTGATACATGAACATGTGTGTGTGTGCGTGCGCGCACACACACACATACACACATGCATAAACCCTTTGATGGAACTGTCCAATACTGATTTGCTCAAGACAGTCCTTGTTCGTGCCCACCATCCTGGATGTTTGACTACTAGTCGTTGTTTTCTCTTTCAAAATTATCTTTGTCTGAATAATAATGTTATCACTTCTTTACCCATAGGTCATTCCAGAAGTGCTTTCAGAAGGATAGGGCTAAAGTCACTTGTCTCTGGGAGAGAACATTGAGATACGGACATAGAAATGATACCATCTTCTTCTCTACCGATTCCCCAAGTATTAGAACAGTAAACAGGGCAGGCACTTAATAAATGAATAATGAGCGACTTTCTACCTTGGTCTCAGTTTGCAGATTAGTCAACTGACTAAGGCAACCATAACATTGAGCCTTTTATTTTTTCTTCTGTGGCACTTCCTACTTGTGGTGACTTTAGACAGATCCAGGATGCAGCAAGGGTGACTCTGTCCAGGCAGAGGCTCCCTGAAACTCTGTCAGTGGGGAAATGTACAACTTCCCTCTGATATTCCTACAGCACTGAGGCCACAGGGCCAGAGGGCTCATGCTTTCTGGTCTTGATGTTGATGAGGTTATCATTCTGTACCCTTAGACTAGTTCAGCCCAGGCATTCATCAAATGACATGTAATTAGGCCTCCCTATGCTTAATTCATGGAAAGTCTGACCCAGCCTGGAAAAGGAATCTTTCTTCATTGACTGCACAGTAACAAGCTCCATGAGATGCTGGAGAAGGTGCCAGTGGAACAGCATCTCAGAAGATATATGCACTGAGAGGGGTTTCCATCTTGCAAAAGTATTCCCTTGCAGCCTTCCATGGGTCTCCAGGGCTCTGTGCCTGTGGATTCAAGCCTCGATTTAATTCTCTGACAGTCACCAAAGCCCCTCACCTAAAACCAAGAGCCCATATTTCAAATGTGGGCTTTCTTATGAAAAATGCAAATGTCTATGAACGGTGTTGATGTTGATGAATATACTGAATAAAAGAAGATGCATTTTTTGTCCCCATGTCACATAGAAGTAACTTACTATTCTAGATACTTGCTTCGGGTGAGAGAGTGGGGTTGAGAGACAACTGTGAGGAGCAATGAGGCCTTTGGGGATCCAGGACCCACAGGAAGCTGTGAGAAGGAGGGGCAGTGCCTCTGCTCAATAAAACCTTGGCTCAGTGTGTCCTTCGGTGGTTTAAGGTCTTGTCTTTCCTTCGGGGACCCCCAGAGTCAGTTCAGACACTATGTGATGTGTATCTGCCCTAACCAAGGTGATGAACTAGGGGTGGGGTTGGGGCTAGGCTCCATGTCCATTTTTTGGTGTCAGCGAGACTAAGAGCACATGACCACATGTCCCTGTCGGTGCAGGGCAGAAGTGTCCCTGTTCCTTTGGTGTTCATAGAGGCATCCTATAGGGACCCTGCAGGGAGTGGGGCAGGCAGAGGATTCCAGATCCCTCCTCTTAGCAACCCAAGAGACCCTAGTGATAGCTTGGATATTGAACATCCCCCAAAGACACATGTGTTAAAGGCTCGGTCCTCAGCCCACAGCCCTATTGGGAGGTGTGGCCTAGTGGGAGGAAGTTAGGACATTGGGGGCAGGCTCAGGAAGGGGATGATGGGACCCCTCTCTTTGGACCCCTCCCTCCCCTTCCTGTTTCTCTTTTGCTTCCTGGACACCATGAAGTGATCAGAACTCTTCCGTCCTGTGTTCCTGCCATGAGGTACTGTGCCAACACGGGCCCCAAGTGATGGGTGTGGAGCAACCAGGGCCTGAAACTTCTGAAACCATGAGCCAAAATAAATCTTTCCTCCCTAAAAATTGATTACCTCAGGTATCTTGTCACAACAGAAAACTGACTCACATAATCTTCTGTTTTGTTAGAGTGGACATCAATGTAAGAGTTCACTGGAAGGAATGCTCTCCCACCCCTTCCTGGAAAAACCACCTGCCACAATCTGGAAACACAGGAATTCCAGGATTTCAGTGGCCATGTTTCATACACAAAATATGGTTTTGAAATGATGTGTAAAATAAGATGTCTTTTGTTGGACTGGTGTTTGGAGTGGCAAATATTATCACGTTGGGATTTCTTTTGACTGGCAAGGCAAATGGGTGTCCCCAAGTGGAGCCAGGGCCCCCCAATGGTTATGGCTGAGGGATGGTTTATCCGCCTCAAAGGGTAGGACAGAACAAGTATGTTTTAATTTTTCAGGGACAAATTTGATCCCTTATACCTTCCTTCCTTCCAACATTTTATTTTTTTTTAAATAGCAAATATTCAGAGAAGTTGGCAAATGAAGCTTCCAGGTGCTGGGGTAGTTCCTTTGACCCCTCTTGATCCATCCCCATTCCCCTACTGTTCAGAGGTGGGCTGAGAACACAGCACCATTTTTTGGTTACTTGGAGACCTCTGTGTCTTCCTTCCCTTTCTCTTCAGCCCCAGGGAACTGAGGGGAGGTGTGGGTCCAGCTTCCTTCACACTTCTGGGTTAAGAGGCCCAGGAGGAACTAGACAGGAGTGAGCAGCTTTGGAGGTAGCCTGGGATGTTTTTCCTCTTGGAGTCACTTGGCAGAGCCTCGTCCACTTGGTGTGTGTAGTCCTGGGGCAGAAGTTCAGGAATGAAGCACATGGTCCAGTGCTCAGAGTTATTGTGGGTATGGGTGTTCAATATTCCCAGCCTTTCCCTGGGCCCTGCCCTTCCTGCATTCTGGTCACCCTGCCTCCATGCCAGATAAGCATTTGGGGTGTGGCTCATTCTGTGCAGAAGTAAGTCTGGTGATACCTCCACCTTCATGTGTTGGAATGCCTCAGATTCACCTGTGGGAGACTGCGGATTTGGAGGTCCAGGGTACCAGGAATGGTCAGTTCATTGGCCTTTCATATCCTGTGGGTCCTACATCCTGAGGATTTAACAAACCTTGGATATAAAAAAAGTTAAAAGAAAAAATTTGTCTGTACTGAACATGTACAGACTGTTTTATTTTTTGCTAGAATTCCCTAAACAATATAGCATAACAACTACTTGCATAGCATTTACATTATATTAAGTAATTTAGAGATATTTTAAGTAATCTAGAGATAATTTAAAGAATATAGGAGAATGTGTGTAGATATACTCAAATACTATGAAGTTTTAAATAAGGGATTTAAGCATCCATGGGTTTTGGTGTCCAAGTGGGATCCTGGAACCAACCTCTTGAAGATAGCAAGGGATGAATATAAATGTTGAAAGATAGTGTATTAGAAATGTGCCGCAGTCTGGCTGGGCACAAATAACAAGGAGGTCACGAGCCACTCGTAGATTCAAGCAGGAACAAAGTTTATTCCAGAATCCACGCGAACTCAACGGGAATTCCGCGAGAACTCAAAAGTAGCGGGCACCCGAGGCAGCAGGAGCTGCCCCTTCTGGCAAAATGCCAGGCACCATCTTGACCCGGCCATGGCTCTCAACATCTGAAGACTACCATTGTGTGCTCGAATAGCATCAACATCATATCTAGCCAAATCACCAGGCTCTGGAGCTTGTACATCAATGTTTCCAATATCATCACTACCAAGGAAAGATCTCTCCTTAGGTGACTGACTAGAAAACAGAGCATCATACAGGGCAGACTGTCCACTTTTATTGGCAAAAGATTCCACAACCTCCTTTAAAATATCTTGCTTGCCACGACTTAAGTTCAGCAACATGTGCCCTGATTGGCTGAGACGATCATGGGCCATCATTTCCAGTAAATTCTGTCCAGTTTCTCCTTTTATTAATTTAATCTTTGGTCTCGGGACCTGAAATGCTATGAGATAGCACAATGCAGCCAGCTCAGAGAGAGCTGGCCATTGTACATCACTATGCTGACCCATCTTCAAAAGCAGAGAACCAGCATGCACGTAGAAATGTCCTTTCATTTCTAAGAAAGTAACTGACAGTTCATCATTTCCACCTACAGAGGATTTCACAGAACTGAAGAGCACTATCAAACCTTTCCAGTAATTCTCTACTTTCTTGAAAATCTCTGGTGGAAAGTGTAAGTAGCATAAGGTTAGCATAAGCCAGAAGTAAGTCTTTATTGGTCGCTTGCCAGTCATTTTTATCAGATTCCAAACACTGTAAAGACTCCAGATATTCCGTAAGGGTCTGCACAAGACACAAATTCCAGTCTAAACTTGAACGCAAAGCTAAGTTCCTCTCTGCCTCATGACAGTGGGCCATAGCGTCCTTCAATCTTTTACTTGATCGATACAGCTCCACTAGTGGTATAATTCACATGGACATCATCAGGTCTTGTATAAAGTTCTGACTGAATCAAGTCAAAAAGTTTATTCCATCCATCTTCACCTTTACAATCTAAAAGCTGTTCCTTTAACTTATAAATTGCAGGACTTCCTGGGAAAAGTTTAGCTGCTCTTTCAACCCAGTATTTTGCTCTTCCATCAGTAACATCATTTTTACAAAGTGATTCTGCAATCTTCAACTCAAGATCTTTTTTGTGTTGGGTTTCATTCCACTGAACGCTTATAACATTCAACAGCTTTGACTGTGTTTTCTTCAGCTTTATAGAGAAGACCCCAAAATCTGTGAGATTTGGGATCCCTCTCTTGCACATTAATATATGTAGATATGTATTTTTTAGCAAGATCATATTCTTTAGCTTCATAGTACAGCTTCGCAAAATAGAATCCTTTCTTCGACTTCTCTCGTGGCGACGGGGCGGAATCCTGCACCGAGGCGATATACCGCTCCCTGTGGGCCTTGCTGCGCCTCCGGAAGGTAGACCCTAGGCCCCGCAGCAGTCGCTGTCTCCAGGAGAAATGCATAGTTGAATATATTTATTTTTAATACAAATAATTCATCCTCTGTAATATTCATTCTTATGTTTTACAGTTAGTCGCCCTTAAACAGGAAGTAGATTTGATCATAATTTAAGGGCTGATCTTGATTATAGTTTAAGGATTTAGGAGTACTTCTCAAGGGCAGGTGCATACACTGTCTGTCCCAACCTCACCTGGAAGGTGCTAGATGTTCCTAGCAGGGAAAGAGGAACAATGTACCAACAAGGATATGAAGAGCTTCCATAGGGAGGTCCTGGGATGCTGAGCATCCCCTGTTATCTTCCCAGGTCAAGGGAGATGGTACTGCTGAACCTTGAGTTTTTAATGAGTACCTTCTGAATGCCCTCTGTCCTGGGCCTCTCCTTTGTGAGCCACTCTGTCATGAAGGGGCACAACAATGGGCACCGGCATGGGCACAGGGGAAGTGATTACTCCTGTTAAATTCTGAGGGCAGGGGGGATACACGTATGCAGGGTGACAGGCTGGCCATAAGCAACCTCTGTGTTTGACTCTGACCCAAAGGGGCCTTCGTATATAGTAAACTACAGATTAACTTGATGTGCAAGAAGGTTTCATATAACCTAAAACTATGGTAGCTAAGCAACCGAGTCTCAGCCAAAACCAGCAGCCAACCCCTCAGCCAATTCCAGATTGAAGGCTGCTATGATTTGCCCAAATAAGGCAAATGGCAGACTTCACCAACAGATTGATTCTGTATGTTACTCCCTGTCTCTCTGGTTATAAAAGCAGCTCACCCTCGGGTGCCAGGGGGTAAGGCATTAGGAATCATCTTTGGTCTGGAATTCTGGCTTGTTATAGAATCTTTTTTTTTCCCCTCTAGTAAACTAGTCTTATTTTTAAAAAACACAAGTCTTAAGTGTGCTCCAAAGGTTCAGGCGTCAAAGGCCGGGCTTCCCACACAGCACTATTGGGAAGTGGTGGAACCTCCCGAGTGGGATGCTCTTGTGTCATTAGGTTTTTGACAAGGATAGTGCCCCCTCCTCATGCTCTTTGATCCTTGGCTCATGATGAGAAGAATAGTTTTGCTTTTCTGTACGCTCCCACCATGATGGGCTATCTCACCAGAGTCTTAAAGTAATATGGCCAACCAATCATGGACTGAAACCTCCAAAAACATGAGCCAACATAACCTTTTCTCTTTCTGAGCTGATTATCTCAGGCATTTTGTTGGGGAGACAGAAAGTTAACACAACAGAGTAAAGACTCCCACTACTTCTCCCCACTAAAGGTAGACCCTTAGTCCATTTTTACAAATTTTGATTTCAAAAGTCTGGGGCTAAAGTAATAAGGGAAGTCAGGGCAGGAGGGACTTTAGACCCTATTTGGCTCTTCAGTTCATTTCTCTTCTTGTGTCTAAAACTACACACACACACACACACACACACACACACACACACATACACACTGCTTTGACTCAACAAAAGAAACCAGATCAAAGGCTTCTGATGGGGTGAGAGACAGGGATATTTCATCTTTGGTACTTTTGAGGGAAGCTAAAATAAAAAAGGAGCCAGAACCAGAGGGAGACTTTCATCCTGTGAATACCACGGGAAAATGAAGCTGCTCTCATTGTGCCCTAGTCAACTTTCCATCACTGTGACCAAAATATGTGACCAGAACAACTTAGAGGAGGGAAGTTTATTTGGGGCTCATGATTTCAGAGGTTCAGTCCATCGTTGGCTGACTCCATCTCTCAGGGCCTGAGTAAGGGAGAATGTCATGGTGGAAGGTTGTGGTGGAGGGAATTTGCTTCACTCATGGAGGCCAGGAATGAGAGAGAGACAGAGAGAGAGAGAGAGAGAGAGAGAGAGAGAGAGAGAGAGAGAGAGAGAGAGAGAGAGAGAAGCTAGGAGCTGCATGAAAGATGAACCCTTCCAGTGCATGTACCCAGTTACCCATGTCCTCCAGCCATGCCCCACCTGCTACAGGTATCACCCAGTCAGTTCACTGCAATGAGGATGGACTGATTAGGTTACAGCTCTCACAATTCAACTGTTTTAGTCAGTTTTTTCGCTGCTGTGACTAAAGGATCTGAATAGAAATATACAGGAGGAAGAGTTCATTTGAGGGCTCAAGGTTTCAGAGGTCTTAGTCCCTAGAAGGCTGGCCCCACTCCTCAGGGCTCAGGTGAGGCAGAACATCATGGCAGACTGTGTGGCAGAGGGAAGCAGTTCACATCATGGTGATGGAGAAGCAGAGAGGGAGACTCCACTCTCCAGATACAAATATAAACACCAAAGCCACGCCCTAATTCCCACCTCCTCCAGCCACACCCTACCACTTCTGTTACCACTCAGTTAATCCCTATCAGGGGATTAAATCCCTGCTTGGATTAAGACTCTCACAACCCAATCATTTCTCCTCGGAGCCTTCTTGCATTGTCTCACATGTGAGCTTTTGGGGGACACCTCACATCCAAACCATAACACCAACCACTTCACCTCTGAATATTCCTGCCTTAATACAGGAGTTTTGGGGGCACATCTCATATCCAAACTGTAACATCTTGTTCCCTGGAACAAATTCTCTAGTTGCTGTGCCCAAATATAAAAAGGGATCGATGTGGGGTGAAACCAGGCTGTAAGATGGCAACTTCCCTGCTCCTCAAAATTCTTGATACCTGACCTAAAATGACTTTTCGAGCCCAGTAGAACCAAAGTCCATGGCTAGCAAGACCTGGACAATGAGAACAAGACCTTCTGGACCTTGTTGAGAAGCAAGGGGTTATCTCAATGGTTGCACAATCCATGAGCTTCACGTGGACTCAGTACTGGGTGTGGACTAATTCACCAAGATTCCCAGGTACAGCCAATCCGCCCCCATTTCCCCTTCTTCTGACCCACTTAAGTTCTTTTGCTACTGGCTCCATTGGGCTGAGTATTTCCTTTCTCCTTGTTAATTGGCCTAAAATAAAACTCATCCTTTTTGCAAAATCTGGTACCATAGGACTTGTTTCTATGTGTATCAGGAAGTAAGCCCTTGCTGGGTATTAGGCTGAGACCTTGAGGATTATTACTGCCCCTTTGGGGCAAAGACTTGGGGAAACTTTTTCTTAACCAGCTAGTGATAACATGATGGTTCATATCAAATATTTCCTGCCTCCTATTTTATATTAATCTTACAATTGTAAAATCTAAAATGTCAAACAACATGAGATAGGGGGAAAATCAAAGCTCTTCTCTAATCAGGCCCTTCCTGAGGGCCTCTGGGCAAAAGACAGAAGGGTTTACTGATTTTGAATAAGTGGTATTGCCTCTCCCAGCCAGTGATTTCTGCACACTACCTGTGTACAGGGAGAACACCCTCTGAGGGGTGCATGCTACAGAGAAGCAGAGTTGGTGTGATTATTAGTGAGGGGGTCTTTTATTAGAGTTGCTTATTAATTTGCTCCCACTGGTGCCTTGCTTTGTATAAGGCTTGCTAATGAAACAAACTTTGGGGTATGGTGTATAATTATCAACGCTCTTTGACCCCATTATTTACATCTTCGAGGAGCACCCGCAGAACCCGTGGGCACCATGCAAACATATTCTTGGAGTGCTTCACAACTAATTGGTAGTGGAGGCTGTTAAATGCTTTTTATGGGCTTTGTTAAGTCAGCAGAGGCTAACGAGGGTCAAGTCAGCAGAGGCTAACGAGGGTCAAGTCAGCAACTTGCTGAGCAGAGGCCGAGAGCAGCTCAAGTCACTGATAACCAGCACTGTTGGGGAGACTCGGACTCCAGCCTGGGCTGGGGAGGACCACAGCACTCACCTGTCAGTAGGAGAATCACATAGATCCTGTTTTATGACAGTGATGTCTGAGAGCGTTTGTTACAGTGCAGACTCCTGGTCCTGACAAGGAATACGCACTCCAGTTTGAGCCACTGAGCAACGCGGTTCACTGGGGGCAAGGGGAGCACATGGGAAGAGGCAGCTGGCGGAAAAAAGAGGAGCTGCTGCAGGCAAACTTGCACAGCAAATCTCTCGGATGATGCTGCCTATCATGGCATAGGTCACTGGACCTTCCACTGCAGCACTGGAAGGTGTTTTGGTCCACTCTGTTCCTGGGCAGGTGTGATGGAGGTAGGAGGACTGATGCCTTGAGGGCAGGTTGAGGGGTTGTGCCTGCCCCTGCCCCCTCCACTGGCTTCCTGGCTCTGATCTGGTTCTTTCCTTGCCAGCTCGTGTCTGCTTGAAGATGGCTCAGACCCAGCCATATCATGGTTCCCAGGACTTGTCCTGGGCTCAGAGAAGATGCCAGCAGCTCTAGGAGGGGAAGGTTTGGCCTGAGGGAAAGCCAGGATTCCCATTGCAAGATGGTAGTTGCCTACCCTCAAATCCACTCTTATCTTTTCACATTCACCTTAGTGTGACCAGGTGACCCAGTTCTGGCCAGTATAATGCAAAGAAATTTATCAAACTTTATCAAAGTTTCAAAGGACTTTCTTGGAAGGCTTTTTTCCCCCCCTAACTCCTTTCTGGTACCTGGAATATAGATGTGATTTTTAGAGATTAAGCAGCCATTCTGTCCCAATATATGATGTGCAAAGAATGTGAAACACTCAGACAGGTAGGTCCCTAATTCTCTGGATTTGTTAGCCAAGGGATGCCTACCTTTTTTTTCTTCCTTCGTGTAAGCTGTTGTTGTTTTGATGTACTTGAACCAAAATTTAACCAATCTAAACCGATAAATATTGGCATTAGTAGGAACTAGAGATGTGGCTCAGCGGTAGAGCACTTGATTAGCATGCCCAAGGCCCTGGATTCAATCCTCAGCACCACAAAAGAAAATGGCAGGGATCTAGGCACAGACTCAGGTGTGAGAGGAAGGTGTTCTTGCTCTGGTAAATACTGAACTGAAGATTCAAGCAGAGGAGCACAGTTCCCATCTTGTGATGGGAAGAAAGAGATCAGAATTTGTTGGCCCAGTTTGAAAGCTGTCACAGAGCTTTAGTAATGCTACGTGCCACACCCTGTTCATATCACTGTGGCTTAGTTATCAATTTCTAGAAGGAATGACTTTAATATAAACTGGAATTGTGTGGTCACATTGCTTACCCTGGTGCATTGCTTCAGTGTTGGGCAGTCCTACACAAACATGAACTTGGCTTTGGTCATGCTTCAGAGCAGAATTTCTCATGTGTGAGTGGCACAGTGTGCCCTGGAGGTCTTGCAATCACAGATTCCTTGGCCCCACTTGCAGAGCTTCTGATTCTGTGGGTCTTACATTTCTAAGGAGTTTCCAGGAAAGATTTATTTTAGCTCCAGTTTTCAGATGTCATAGTCCATGGTTGGTTGACCTGTCACTTTGGGCCTTTGGGGAGGCAGCTTCTCATGGTGGGAGCTCATGGTGGAGCAAAGGTGCTCAACTCATGGAAATCAAGAAGCAGAAGGGGAGGACTGGAGTCCCAATATCCCCTCCAAAGTCCCATCTCCAGTGACCTAACTTTCTTCCACCAGGCCCTACCTCCTCAAGGTCCTACCAGCTCCCAGTAGCACCACAGGCTGGGGCCAAGTCCTCAACACCTGGGCCTTAGAGGGATATTCAAGATCTACTCCATAATACAACCACACCCCAGATACATACATGTTTAAGTTGTATGTCCTTGCTACAGCTGATCACATGTTAAACATTAGGGAAGCCTGACATATATCTTCTATTTTCACCTTAAAATATCTATAAACAAGAGTTATAGCCTTTTCTTCCAACACCCCCAAAAGATGGTTTAGAAGCCTGGGGGTGGCACAGCCCACTAAGGAGTCTCCTAGGGCATGTGCCATTGAGAACTTTTACACGAGAGGGCTTCTTACTGCTCGGTCAAGGTATTTGCTTT
Source organism: Urocitellus parryii (assembly GCF_045843805.1). Lineage (NCBI taxonomy): Eukaryota > Metazoa > Chordata > Mammalia > Rodentia > Sciuridae > Urocitellus > Urocitellus parryii. The sequence continues at coordinate 151,414,598 of NC_135536.1, forward strand.
GTAGTTCATTATTGTAGTTCATGAATATTCATCAAATCCTGAAGACAGTGAGTGGGTCAGGCACTGCAAAATATTGAAAAAAAGCAAAAAAAAAAAAAAAAAAGAATCTTATAGCCTAGTTACTACCAGTTTTGGTGTGTATGTAGAGCTGAGGTTGAACCCAGGGCCTCAGACATGTTAGCAAGCACTCTGTCTCCAGCTCTACCCCTCTACTTTTAGGACTATGCATTTTTTTGTATTTACAATGAGTATTTAAGGTAGCAGAATGAATAGATGAATGGATAAAGAAACTGTGACACACACACACAAAATGGAATAATATTCAGCTTTAAAAAATAAGGAAATCCTGCTATTTTCCTCAAGATGGATGAACCAGGGGGACATTGTGCTGAGTGAAATAAGCCAGGCATAGAAAGGTAAATAATTCTGCTTGATCACATATGTGGAATCTTAGAGAGAGAGAGAGTTAAATAATTGGAGATACAGAATAAAATGGTGATCACCAGGATAGTATGTGGTATAAGAAATGTAGAGATGTAGGATAAATGTTACAAAATAGCAGATAAAAAGGATGAACGAGTTAAAAACCTAAGGTACAACACGAGGACTATGGTTAATTGTACTGTATTGGGACTCCTGCTAAATAAATAGATTTCACCTTCTTTTGTCACAAAAATAACAAAAGTGGGTAACCATGTGAGGTGATGGATGTTAATTTGCTTCACTATATTAACCATTTACCATCTATAGGTGTCCCAAAGCATCAGGTTGTATACCTTCAATATAGATGATACAATTCCATTTTTTTTTGTTCTTATTGCCATCTTCAGCCTTTGGATTCCTAAAACACTGAGAATCTAGCCCAAACTACTTCCAAGCACCTTCGGCCCATCTCCCCTTGTCAGCTCCTGAAGATGTTCTTCTTCTGTGTGTCACTGGTTATACACCGAGTGCATCCCTGTAGGAGTTTCACTGAGGGATGCTGAGGCAAAGGCTGGAAGGATTAAAGAATGACAGGGACTTCAGACAGCATCCTCTGCAGGACTCCCAGCTCAGAAGCAGACTGTGTTTGAAACTTCCTAAAGGCCATGAGCCTTCTCTCCAGAAACAAGTACCCACAAAATTCTGCATCTAATTTCCAAGAGTCCAGAGGCCCCTTAAGGGTTCTCTATTCATGTGTTCCTTACAGGAGCAAGAAACCTCAATCTAGTGTTTTTTGACTTGTGGACATTGGGCCACCAGGGTAAATGACATGCCTGTGGTCTCAAGTCTTGGCTGAGTTGGGTCTGGAACCCCAGTCTCTCTCATTCCATTCTGTTCCCATTGCCCGGCTCCTGTACTGACTGCTTCAAACTCAGCTGCTGGGATCTGATGATCTACTAGGCCAAACTGAACAATCAAAGAAGCCATGTTTTTGTACAGTTGTCCCTTGGTATTCACAGGGGTTTGGCTCCAGGACACTCTCCAGAGACCAAAATCTGTGAGTGCTTTTACAAAATGGCATACTATTTGCATATACCCTATGTAATCCTCCTATGTACTTTTTGTGTGTGTGTGTGTGTGTGTGTGTGTGTGTGTGTATGAGATATTGGGGCATTGAATCCAGGGGTGCTTTACTACTGAGATATATCCCCAGTCCTTTTTATTTATTTATTTTTTTTTTTATTTTGAGGCAGGGTTCTCATTAAGTTGCTGAATTTGGCCTCAAACTTGAGATCCTCCTCCCTTAACCTCCAAAGTCACTGGGATCATGGGTGTGAGCCACCATACCTAGCCTGCCCATATACTTTAGATAATATCTAGATGAAAGAATATGTAACACAATGTAAATGCTACCTAAATAATTGTTACACTGTATTGTATAGGGAATAATGACAAATGAAAAATGTCTGTACATGTTGAGTTCAGATGCAATATTTTCCCAAATATTTTCAGTTTTCAGTTGGTTGAAGAAGAACTGGCAGACAGGGAGGGACAACTGTATACTTTGCTGCCACAGAATTTACACTGTGACGTTTCAGAAGCCACGCCACTTAACCTTATCTTTGAAAATTCAGTAGGCATGATACATACTGCTGTGAAACAAATTGAACTTTCAATCTCTTTTTACCTTCCATTTATTTTTTATTTTTTCAGGGCTGGGGATTGAACCCAGGACCTTGTGTAGGCTCAGCAAGTGCTCTGTCACTGAGCCATACCTCTGGCCACCTTCACAACTATCAAAGAGAAAATGTATTTTCACCCAAAATTCACCCACTTCTCCTTGAGAGCTGGGTTGTCCTCCCCAATGGCAAGGGGAAAAGCAGGGTCCAGGACTCTACCTGCTCAAATTGGCAGGTACTTGTGGTGAGGCTATGGTCCTTAGCCAATTTCTGCTCCACCAGGGCTGGCCACCATCCATGCCACAAGCTGGTGTATAGAAAGAGCTGTGTGACCACCAAGTCCTAGGCTTTGCCAAAGGAGAGCTTGGAATTATAAGTAGAGGGAATGAAATTAAGGTTTATTCACTAACTGACAACCTACTCTGGGCTAAGCCCTGGGCTCCTGCTGGGCACACAGATGGACAGACATGGTTTCTATTCTTATAGAGCTTACAGCTCTTAAATAGTATCACCCCCAAAGAAGACTGATGAAGTAAAACTTGGACATCCCAGAGCCAGATCAACTGAGACAGCTCCTGGGAAGAACTCAGAGGCTAAAAATCATCGTACAGATGCTAGGCCAGCGTTGTCAGTGCACTGAGATCTCCACAGCCATTGGCCCAGGGACTTCTTCCTTCATATGAACCCAAGAGCCTTCCAGAAATGGGTTGAGTGCTACTCCACATGAACTTTGCAGAAATAATCAGCTAGCATCCTGGGACTAAAGATTCCCAACACCTGGTTACACAATTCCTCTCGAACCCTAACATACCTTTGTCTTCTATGTTTTGTGGCATTGGCCAATCATTTAGATTGTTGGTCCTACTATCTCTTGCCTCACCTTTTCATTGATCTACTTCATAGTTTTAAATTTTACATTATAGTAAATTTCTAAGCATTTTTTTTCCTACACTGAAAGCATTTTTAAGCCACCTTGAATTAGCCTATCTCTACTCTAGTGTTTTGTTAGGATCCCATCTATAGAGGGAAGCCACTTTCATCTTGTACCCAAGCCAATAATGTCTCCAAGTAGGATGATGATAGAATTCATCGGCTCTTTGCTCAAATGTTTAGGTCTCCAAAAATCCTGAACTTATGCAAATTATTTTGAAACTAAAATTTTTAGTGATTCTGAGCAAGTTTTGCCTTGCCCAACATTGATTCCTGTCTGAAGAAAAATCACTCTTTACAGTGGCTGCTATTGTTGAATTAATAACATGTGTTGATTGTAGAAAACTTACAAAAGCCCAGGGAGTATATAATAAACATTATAATGAATGTGTAATCCTAGCACTCAGAGATAAGGGGTGTGAAAATATTGGTGGACTACCTTCCAAGTTTTATTTTAGATGGGCCTATTCTCTTATGACTTAAGGATTATACTGTAACAATATCGAGGATTTTCAACATACTTTTTCCAACTTAAATATATGTTATGGACATCTTTCATCATCATTAACTTTTCTTCTATAGGCGATATACTTGCTGGTATATCGCCTATCCATCCTTATCCTTCATCCAGTGCTCATGGGCTAGGCAATGAAGGATATGTCACAGCCATCAACCTTTGTCAGGTGTCCTGGTGCACCCCTCTCTCCAACAGGGTTGGCCCATTAGCATGTGGAGCAATGCTTTTGGAGTTTACTGCTTAAAAGTCTTTCCCAGGGGCACTGGAAAAGGGAGATTCTGTTCTCCACGTGGCACTGAGTTCTGATCCAAACAACTGACTGTTCCCTACTCTTCATTTTTCTCTTTCTTTGTTTTTAAAAGGAGAGAGAGAGAGAGAGAGAGAGAGAGAGAGAGAGAGAGAGAGAGAGAGAGAGAGAGAAAGAGAGAAAGAATTTTTTTATATTTATTTTTTAGTTTTCGGTGGACACAATGTTATTTTTTATTTTTATGTGGTGCTGAGGATCAAACCCAGTGCCACGTGCATGCCAGGAGAGCGTGCTACTGCTTGAGCCGCATCCCCAGCCCCTTACTCTTTCCTTTTAACAATGGAAGTCACAGGGTGTTTGCCTAGTGTGGGGCCAACATTTAGAGACTACACTTCCACGCCTACATTCCCCTACATTCCCCTACTACATTCCTAAGTACACTTAGGTTCTGGCCAATGAGGTGTGAGCAAGTGTACAGTCTGGGTCCTTGACATTTAAAAAGGAAATTGTATGTGCTACACATTTTCTTCCTGCCCATGGGCTCAAATTCAGCTGGGATTGGTGTGAGGCAACTCTACTGTATTGTTAAAGACAACACCTTGAGAAGTATTTGTTCCCTGTTACTTTTTATATGCACACATTTACTACACGCATGTGCACACCATTTCATCATCGTGTACACCCCCAGAAACCACATTGAATTCCCACTATACTTTCCTCTCCTGTTTTGCTGCAGGAACATCTTTCTCTGCATGTTTTATCTGTGCCAGTTTTGTGTTTCTTTTCCTGCTTCCCCCCCCCCCCCAATACACCTATTCAGTGGTTGGGGCACTAGAAGGACAGGACATACCGGGGACACCCTAGTTGTAGCAACCCTGGTCTTCGTATGTCCTTCTATTCCAGGAAAGACAATGGCAGGGTGGCGGATGTGTTCTAGGAGAGCCTCCCAGGTGGCAGATGCATGGGTGCCTGTGAGGCAGTGCTGAGGGCCTGACCATCAGTGCCGTTGCCTCACCCACCTGCCCACCAGCTCTACCTGCCTACTCCAGCCCTGGGAGGGGGCTGCTCACTGGCCCAAGCCCCTTGCCCTTAGGCACTAGAGGGAGGAAAAGGCTTTGACAATTAATTTTTCCAAAAGTGTTTGACAGTTTCTCTTTCTAAGAATACTGGGTGGCCACCACCCTGGCCCTACATGGCAAGAAGTGTTCCTTGTCCTCTGGTTCGGAAATAAGTTGGAGGGCTAATTCCAGGTCCTAGTCTCTGAGTAATTCCAGCAATAGCTTAGAAAGAGCCATCTCTGTTCTTTATGATAGATCAGAGTCTTAAATTAGGAGGGAAACTCATTTTTTTTTTTTTTTTGGTGCTCTCAGAGTTCAGCTCGTCACAGACTTTTGGACTTCAAAGCCAATCTTTCTTTCTGTGTCTCTTCCAAATCTTTATTTAAATTGTTTTTCCTATTCCTTTAAACCAGGCCAAGTGCCGACTTTTTAAAAGCTGTCTGGCATGTATGTGGCTCAGTAGTAGAGCACTTGCCTAGCATGCATGAGGACCTGGGTTTCTCCCCAGCACTGGGAAAAAAAAAGAAAAAGAAAAGCTAGCTGTTTCCTAGTTTGATAAATATGAGACCAAACCAGGTCAGGTCATTCTCTTCTCAAATTCCTTTATCTAGGTCAAAAGAATCTGTGAAAACTCTGGCAGGCTAATAACAAAAGAACTTTGTGCTTTTTTTTCCTTTTAACTTTCTCTTTCTAATGGATAGATGGAGTTGGAGGGAGGGAAAGGAAGTCATGCCTGTCCATGGGCCACCTGGCTGCTTGCCACCACTTTTTCTCTCTCTGACCTTGAACACAGGACATGGAAGATGAAAACTGCATCAGGTCAGAGCTTCTAGTTCTTAATGTTTTCTATCTGCTGGCAGCCCTGTCCAGCGGTGTATCACCCCCAGTCTGGAACAAGGGCAAGATGCTCAGAGGCTATAAGAGACTCACCCTAAATCCCACAGCAGGAAAAGGCTGAGCTGGTCCCTGGTGGTGGGTGGGTCCATCGTGCCAAGCACTGAGGGACCTCTGCAGACCCAGGAGAACTGCAGGTGGGATGCAGGTAGGAGGACTCTTCCAGAGGGGCCTTAGAGGCCCATGATTCTGGTGATATTCCAGCTGAGATACATTGTGGACAGGACCATCCACTGTTTCTTGTATAAAATGGAGCCACACCTCCCTAGGCTGAAGACCTTGGTCTACCTCTGACTGCTGTGGGACTTGGGCTGAGTGTTGACCCCTTTGTGCTTTAGGTTTTTGTAGAACATGTGTTTTGAGAATGAAATGAAGAAGATGTCTATAAAGTGCCCCAGTGGGCACAGAGTTGTGTGGATGCTCAAAAGGGCGCTGCTCAGAAGGGTAGCTGCTGGGAGGATGAATTCTGTTTTGCTTCCTCCTCCTCCTCTCCCTCATCCTCTTTCTCTCCTTGCCTTCTTCCTCCTGCTCCTCATCTCCCTCTTCCATTCTCCCTCCTCTGCCTTCTCTTCCCTTCTTTCTTATTCTTTTCCTCCCCACCCTTTCCCCCTCCCCTCCTTCTTTCTGTCCTTCCTTCTTTCTTTTAATTCTCCTTTCCCTCCTCCCCTGTCTCCATTTCCTCTCTTTCTCCATCCCCCCTTCCAATCCTCTCATTTTCCTCCATCCTCTCCCCTCTTTCTTCTCCTTCCCCTCCCCCTCAGTTCTCTGCATCTGCTCTGGGCTTAGCAAGGAAGGAAAGCTCCACATTTTCTGCCAGAGGTAGCCTAAGAGGGCAGTAAGGAAGGCAGTTCCTAGGGCTAGAGCCAGCCTGGGCTCTGTGTGCCTTTGACTCTCTTTCTGGTGGCACCAGAGATCACACAGTCCATTATCTACTAATCCATGGATATCCAATGGATAACCACAAATCATGATTGGCTCTCCACAATCCATTCTTTGGACTCTTTCTTTTAAGGGTCCCCCATCACATTTTAAGAAGTGGCAGAATTTGAATCCGAAGTATTTCATGACACAGTTTTAGGGTCCCTAGTTAGTGACAGCTAGTAGGAAGATGTGACAAAGAGTAAACTGCTTGTCTTCATCTCTATGGCTTGTATGCGAGAAGGAGAGATGGAAACAGGAGCCACCCACTGAGATAAATCAGGTAGGGCAGGAGGCAAAGTGTGCCAGGTCAGAGGTAGGCAGAGAAGAATCATTGTATCTGGAAATGTGGGAATCTTCCTGGAAGAAAGATCCACCTAAGATTATATAATGCACCATGGCCTTCAAGAGACATTGAGATGCTCTTGGTAGAGGGAAATGAGGTCTTTCCCTGGGCTCAGTCTGATACCCACAGCTGATACCTACCCAGAGGCATTCAAGCATCAGGACTGCAGCACCCACAGAGGATATAGGGGCCCAGTCCACTGTCTCTGGGACTATCCTATGTTCCTGGGGAGGTACCGTGGCTACTGAGGTGACACCTTACCCCATGTTCCATTTGAACCCAGTCCAGTCTCTTCCAAGAGGGGCCTGGCCTCTTCCTGAAACGCTGGCTGAGCATTAAGGGATGTGAGGTGAACGGGCAAGGAGGGGTGTCCTCTTAGGGCAATAAAATGAGTTTGAGATTGCAGATGAGTTTAATGTCAATTCATTAAAGTCAGGAAGAAATGGGAGTTTGTGATATTCTGATTTTGTCCTTAAAGGAAGTCACATCAAAGGAACGTGAGTAGCCTGTTGTGGTTTAGATATGAGGCGTGTCCCAAAAGCTCATGTGTGAGACAATGTAAGACATTTTAGAGGTGAAATGGTTAGATTAGGAGAGTCTTAACCTAATCAATGCATTAATCCCCTGATAGGGAGTAACTGATTGGTAACTGTAGGCAGGTGGTAAGTGGTTGGATGATGTGCCTTTGGGGTGTGTGTGTGTGTGTGTGTGTGTGTAAATATATATATATATATATATATATATATATATATATATATATGCACTATATAACTAAGTTTATTCTTTTTCTGTTTCCTAGTGATCATGTCTTGAGTTGCTTTCCTCTGTCACATCCATCTACCATGATATGCTGTCTCAACTTGAATCCAGAGCAATGGAGTTGGCCACCTATGAATTCAGACTTTTGAAACCATAAACCCTCAAATAAGCTTTTCCTCCTTAAAATTATTCTTGTCAGGTCTTTTGGTCACAGCAACGAAAAGCTGACTGGAACCAGCCCAGTCTACTTTATTGATTTATTTGCAGTGCTGTGGATTAAACTCAGGGCCTCACATGTGCTGGTAGTAAAAGTGCTTACTTTTACCATTAAGCCACATCCCTAGCCCAGCCCAGACTCTTGATCTAATGCAATGAGAAAATTTATGGGGAGGTAAATACTAGTGAATGAAAACCTGATACCTGTCTTAGTTTGCTTTCTTTTGTTGTAACAGAATACCACAGACAGAATGAAAATTTATTTGGCTCATGGTGATAGAAGTTGGAGAATCCAAAAACATGGTGCCAGCATTTAGTGATGGCCTGTGTACTATCTTATTCCATGGTGGAAGGCAGAAGGGCAAGTGAGCATGCAAGACAGAGAGAGGATAGGCTTGAACTTCATCCTATTAACAGGAAACCACTCCAGTAATATTGAACCCACTCCAGTAATGATGTTATTAATCTATTCCTCTATGATCTACCTCCAATACCATCACAATGGCAATTCTATCTCAGTGTGTTTTGCAAGGGACATATAAATCATACTGTGTCTGAGCCACTAAAGGGCCTTTGATGACTTTCAAGGAACCAAGTGAAGGGGACAGGATAATGCAGAATCATTAGTGACTGTGCCTGTGTCATACCGTGTGTGAGTCACACATAGTATCTGATGCATCACAGTGGGGAGAGATGGGTGGCTCTGCTTGCTGGCCTCAGAAAGACATGATACACAGGCTGCATGTTGCTGTGGCTGGCAATGCTTCATACAAATGCATGCTCATTTCCATTTTCCTTCTCTCTCATTGACTTTTAAAATTTCAGGTTATTTTTTAAATAGTGCATTCTAGTTACACATAATATTGGGGTTCATTTTGACATAATCATACATGCATGGAACATAATTTGTTCCAGTTCATTCCCCAGTATTTTTCCTTTCTCTTTCATCTTTCCTCTTCTGTTCTCTTTCCTTTACTCTACTGATCTTTCTTTTATTATTCTGGATATACCCAAAGGTGAAATTCACATGTACATAGGAGAGTTTGGTCAGATTCATTCCACTGTTCCTACCTTTTCTTGTCTGTCCTTTTTCCTCCTTGATCCTTTCTCTCTATTCCACTGATCTGTCTTCTATTTTTCCCTTGTTTTGGTCTAGCTTCTGCATATGAGAGAAAACATTTGACCCTTAACTTTCTGGGTCTGACTTATCTCTTTCATTTTTTAAACTTAATTAATAATTAATTTTAATTAGGTATATATGACAGCAGAATGCATTTTGATTCATTGTTTACAATTGCAGCATAACTTTTCATTTTTCTGGTTGTACACAATGTAGCATTGCATCATATGTGCAGTCATATATGTACCTAGGGTAATGATGTCCATCTTATTCTACCATCTTTCCTGCCCTCATGCCCCCTGCCTATCCTTTCCCCATACAACTCCCCCCGACCCTTTTATGGATCAGCATCCACTTATCAGAGAGAACATTCAGCTTTTGTTTTTTGGGGATTGGTTTACTTTGCTTAGCATGATATTTTCCAACTCTATTCATTTACCTGCAAATGCCATAATTTTATTCACTTTTAATGCTGAGTGATATTCCATTGTGTATATACCACATTTTCTTTATCCATTCATCTGCTGAAGGGCATTTATGTTGCTTCCACAGTTTAGTTATTATTCAGCTGCAATGGTTCAGTTGGCTGTGTTACTATAGTATGCTGATTTTAAGCCCTTTTGGTATAGATTGAGGAGTGGGATAGTTGGGTCAAATGGTGGTTGCATTCCAAGTTTTCTAATGAATATCCATACTGCTTTCCAGATTGGTTGCACCAATTTGCAGTTCCACCAGCAATATGAGTGTGCCCTTTCCCCTCACATCCTCACCAACATTTATTGTTATCTGTATTCTTGATAACTGCCATTTCTAACTGGAGTGAGATGAAACCTTGGAGTAGTTTTAATTTGCATTTCTCTAATGCAAAGAAACGTTGAACATTTTTTCATATATTTGATGATATAATGTATATCTTATTCTGAGAAGTGTCTGGTTAGTTCCTTAGCCCATTTATTGATTGGGTTGTTTTAGTTTTTTGGTGTTAAGGTTTTTGAGTTCTTTAAATATCCTGGAGATTAGTGCTCTATCTGGTGTGTGTGTGACAAAAAATTTGCTCCCCAAATGTAGGCTCTCTCTTCACCTTATTGATTGTTTGTTATGCTGAGAAGAAGTTTTTAGTTTGAGTTGATCCCATTTATTAATTCTTAATTTTATTTCTTGCACTTTAGGAGTCTTGTTAAGGAAGTTGGGGACTAATCTGATATGATGGAGATTTGGGCCTACTTTTTCCTCTACTAGGTTCAGGGTCTCTGGACTCATTCTTAGGTCTTTGATCCACTTTGAATTGAATTTTGTGCATGGTGAGAAATAGAAGTTTATTTTCATTTTGCTGCATATGGATTTCCAGTTCTCCCAGCACCATTTATTGAAGGGGCTATCTATTTATTGAAGGTGCCAATCCATGCTGTTTTTGTTATTATAGTTTTGTACCTTAATATTTAGTATTGTGATGCCTCCTGCTTCTCTCTTCTTGCTGAGGATTGCTTTAGGTATTCTGGCTCTCTCTTTTTTTCCCCCAAGAGAGAGAGAGAGAGAGAGAGAGAGAGAGAGAGATACTACCTGTATTCTATCTGACCACAATGGAATAAAATTAGAAATCAATGATAAAATTAAAAAAGAAGTAATCCTAAACCTGGAGACTAAAGAATACACTATTGAATGATGCATGAATAACAGAAGACATCAGGGAGGAGATTTAAAAAAGTCTTAGAAGTAAATGAGAACTCCAAAGCACCTTACCAAAATCTCTCCGACACTATGAAGGCAGGGTTAAGGGGAAAGTTCATTGAATTAAGCTTATTCATTAAAAAAAGAAAAAGTCAACAAATAAATGACCTTACATTGCATCTCAAAACCCTAGAAAAAGAAGAATAAACCAACACCAAAAATAGTAGAAGACAGGAAACAATTAAATAATCAAAATAAATTAAATAATTAAATAGTTGAAATCAGGGAAGAATTCAACGAAATTGAAACAAAAGAAACAATTCAAGAGCAGGGCCCCGGAGATCCAGGCCAACTGATTTGCGTGGCCTGCCCTGCGGCTACAGAAGGCGTGGCGCCTCAGTGAAGCCATTAATTGGCAAGCAGGGAGGTTAGGGAAGGCCATTAGGTGGAATCCCACCAGCCAAGCCCACACGGACCCTTGGGCCGAGCACGGGTTCTCAGAAGGGGAAGGAAGCGGTACAGTCCCATCCCCCACAGCGGACACTCCGCCGAGGCAGTCAGCGGCCACCATCCGGGAAAGCTGAAGGATACACCGCCACTCTCCTTCAGAGTGCAACATCAAAACAGCGGACACTCCATCCAGGCAGTCAGCGGCCACCATCCGGGAAAGCTGAAGAATACACCACCACTCTCCAACAGCTTGCAACATCAAAACAGCCAGCAGCAGGACCCCGGAGATCCAGGCCAACTGATTCGCGTGGCCTGCCCCGCAGCTACAGAAGGCGTGGCGCCTCAGAGAAGCCATTAATTAGCAAGCAGGGAGGTTAGGGACTGCCATTAGGTGGAATCCCGCCAGCCAAGCCCACCGCCCACGCCCGGAACAGGCCCAGCGACCTGCCAGCATTGTAGTCACGACACCCCAATTGGAATAGGGACAGAGCAGAGCCGCCTTCCACTCCCGGAACAGGCCCAGAGAGGCACCAGCGTGGTAGACACGTCACCCCAATTGGAGTAGGGGCACAGCCGCCGCCCACACCTGCAAGGGAGACTTTTCAAGTATACAAGAGCAACATAAATAAATAGGGGGTAAATTTCAAAACACAACAGTTGCACCAAGCAGAAAGAAACGCGAGCAGTATGAAAAGACAAGGAAAGAAAGGACCACAAGCAATGCAGGTCAACTCAACTTTAGAAGAGGTAATAGCTGCAACAGATGGAATATCAGATAAAGAGTTCAGGATATATATGCTTCAGATGATCTGGAGTCTCAAGGAAGACATGAGACAGCAAAATCAGACAATGAAAGATCACATTGACAAACAAATCCAGGAAGTAAAAGATCAATTTCACAGGGAGATAGAGGTAATAAAAAACAAACAAATTGAAATTCTAGAAATGCAGGAAACAATAAACCAACTTAAAAACTCAATTGAGAATACTACCAGCAGAGTAGATCACTTAGAAGAGAGAACATCAGACAATGAAGACAAAGTATTTCAACTGGAAAAGAACATAGACAGCTCAGCAAGTCTGCTAAGAAACCATGAGCAGAACATCCAAGAATTATGGGACAATATCAAAAGACCAAATTTAAGAGTCATTGGGATACAGGAAGGCACAGAGCTCCATTCCAAAGGAATAAACAGTCTATTCAGTGAAATAATACGAGAAAACTTCCCAGAATTGAAGATTGAGACAGAATCCCAAATCCTAGAAGCCTACAGGACGCCGAATGTGCAAAATCAAAAGAGATCCACACCTAGACACATTATAATGAAGATGTCCAACATACAGAATAAGGAGAGAATTTTAAAAGCTGCAAGAGAAAGAAAGCAGATTACATTTAGGGGTAAACCAATCAGGATAACAGCTGATCTCTCAACACAGACTCTGAAAGCTAGAAGATCCTGGAATAACATATTTTAAACACTGAAAGACAATGGGCTCCAACCAAGAATCGTGTATCCGGCGAAATTAAGCTTCAGGTTAGAAGATGAAATTAAAACCTTCCACAATAAACAAAAGTTAAAAGAATTCGCAGCTAGAAAACCATCTCTTCAAAAAATCCTTGGCAAAACATTACAGGAAGAGGAAATGGAAAACAACATTGGAAACCAACAATGGGAGGTAGGACAGTAAAGGGGGGAAAGTAGTCAAAGAGGATAACAAATCAGGTTTAGTAACATCAATAAACAAATATGGATAGAAGAACAAACCATATCTCAATAATAACCCTAAATGTTAATGGCTTAAACTCACCAATTAAGAGACACAGGCTAGTAGAATGGATCAAAAAACAAGACCCAACAATATGCTGTCTACAGGAGACGCATTTGATAGGAAAAGATATACATAGACTGAAGGTGAAAGGTTGGGAAAAATCATATCACTCATATGGACCGCGGAAACAAGCAGGAGTGTCCATACTCATATCTAATAAAATAGATTTCAAGCCAAAGCTAATCAAAAGGGATATAGAAGGACACTTCATACTGCTCAAGGGAACCATACACCAACAAGACATAACAATCATAAATATATATGCCCCAAATAATGGTGCAGCTGTATTCATCAAGCAAACTCTTCTCAAGTTCAAGAGTCTAATAGACCAACATACAATAATCATGGGAGACTTCAACACACCTCTCTCACCACTGGACAGATCTTCCAAACAAAAGTTAAATAAGGAAACTATAGAACTCAATAACACAATTAACAACCTAGACTTAATTGACATATATAGACTATACCACCCAACATCAAGTAGCTACACTTTTTTCTCAGCAGCACATGGAACCTTCTCAAAAATAGACCATATACTATGTCACAGGGCAACTCTTAGACAATACAAAGGGGTAGAGATAATACCATGCATCTTATCTGATCATAATGGAATGAAACTGAAAATCAATGATAAAAGAAGAAAGGAAAAAGCAAGCATCACCTGGAGAATGAACAATAGGTTGCTGAGTGATCAATGGGTTTTAGAAGACATCAAGGAGGAAATTAAAAAATTCCTAGAGTTAAATGAAAACACAGACACAACATATCGGAATCTATGGGACACATTGAAAGCAGTTCTAAGAGGAAAATTCATTGCTTGGAGTTCATTCCTCAAAAAAAGAAAAAACCAACAAATAAATGATCTCATACTTCATCTCAAAATCCTAGAAAAAGAAGAGCAAAACAACAGCAAAAGAAGTAGAAGGCAAGAAATAATTAAAATCAGAGCTGAAATTAATGAAATTGAAACAAAAGAAACAATTGAAAAAATTGACAAAACTAAAAGCTGGTTCTTTGAAAAAATAAATAAAATTGACAGACCCTTAGCCATGCTAACGAAGAGAAGAAGAGAGAGAACCCAAATTACTAGCATACGGGATGAAAAAGGCAATATCACAACAGACACTTCAGAAATACAGAAGATAATCAGAAATTACTTTGAATCCTTATACTCCAATAAAATAGAAGATAGTGAAGGCATAGATAAATTCCTTGAGTCCTATGATCTCCCCAGATTGAGCCAGGAGGATATAGACAACCTAAACAGACCAATAACAATAGAGGAAATAGAAGAAACCATCAAAAGACTACCAACTAAGAAAAGCCCAGGACCGGATGGGTATACAGCAGAGTTTTACAAAACCTTTAAAGAGGAACTAACACCAATACTTTTCAAGCTATTTCAGGAAATAGAAAAAGAGGGAGAACTTCCAAATTCATTCTACGAGGCCAACATCACCCTGATTCCGAAACCAGACAAAGACACATCAAAGAAGGAAAACTACAGACCAATATCTCTAATGAACCTTGATGCAAAAATCCTCAATAAAATTCTGGCGAATCGGATTCAAATACATATCAAAAAAATTATACATCATGATCAAGTAGGATTCATCCCTGGGATGCAAGGCTGGTTTAATATACGGAAATCAATAAATGTTATTCACCACATCAATAGACTTAAAAATAAGAACCATATGATCATCTCAATAGATGCAGAAAAAGCATTCGACAAAGTACAGCATCCCTTTATGTTCAAAACGCTAGAAAAATTAGGGATAACAGGATCATACGTCAACATTGTAAAAGCAATCTATGATAAGCCACAGGCCAGCATCATTCTGAATGGAGAAAAATTGAAGGCATTCCCTCTAAGATCTGGTACAAGACAGGGATGCCCTCTCTCACCACTTCTGTTCAACATAGTCCTCGAAACACTGGCCAGAGAAATTAGACAGATGAAAGAAATTAAAGGCATAAAAATAGGAAAAGAAGAACTTAAATTATCACTATTTGCAGATGATATGATTCTATACCTAGCAGACCCAAAAGGGTCTACAAAGAAGCTATTAGAGCTAATAAATGAATTCAGCAAAGTGGCAGGATATAAGATCAACACGCATAAATCAAAGGCATTCCTGTATATCAGCGACAAATCCTCTGAAACGGAAATGAGGACAACTACTCCATTCACAATATCCCCCCAAAAAATAAAATACTTGGGAATCAACCTAACAAAAGAGGTGAAAGATTTATACAATGAAAATTACAGAACCCTAAAGAAAGACATAGAAGAAGACCTTATAAGATGGAAAAACATACCCTGCTCATGGATAGGCAGAACTAACATCATCAAAATGGCGATATTACCAAAAGTTCTCTATAAGTTCAATGCAATGCCAATCAAAATCCCAACAGCATATCTTGTAGAAATAGATAAAAGAATCATGAAATTCATATGGAATAATAAAAGACCCAGAATAGCTAAAACAATACTAAGCAGGAAGTGTGAATCAGGCGGTATAGCGATACCAGACTTCAAACTATACTACAGAGCAATAGTAACAAAAACAGCATGGTACTGGTATCAAAACAGGCGGGTGGACCAATGGTACAGAATAGAGGACACAGTAACCAATCCACAAAACTACAACTATCTTATTTTTGATAAAGGGGCTAAAAGCATGCAATGGAGGAAGGATAGCATCTTCAACAAATGGTGCTGGGAAAACTGGAAATCCATTTGCACCAAAATGAATCTGAATCCCTATCTCTCGCCGTGCACAAAAGTTAACTCAAAATGGATCAAGGAGCTTGATATTAAATCAGAGACACGGCATCTGATAGAAGAAAAAGTTGGTTATGATCTACACGCTGTGGGATCGGGCTCCAAATTCCTCAATAGGACACCCATAGCGCTAGAGTTAACAAATAGAATCAACAAATGGGACTTACTCAAACTAAAAAGTTTTTTCTCAGCAAAAGAAACAATAAGAGAGATAAATAGGGAGCCTACATCCTGGGAACAAATCTTTACTCCACACACTTCAGATAGAGCCCTAATAACCAGAATATACAAAGAACTCAAAAAATTAGACAATAAGATAACAAATAACCCAATCAATAAATGGGCCAAGGACCTGAACAGACACTTCTCAGAGGAGGACATACAATCAATCAACAAGTACATGAAAAAATGCTCACCATCGCTAGCAGTCAGAGAAATGCAAATCAAAACTACCCTAAGATACCATCTCACTCCAGTAAGACTGGCAGCCATTAGGAAGTCAAACAACAATAAGTGCTGGAGAGGATGCGGGGAAAAGGGCACTCTTGTTCATTGCTGGTGGGACTGCAAATTGGTGCAGCCAATTTGGAAAGCAGTATGGAGATTTCTCGGAAAGCTGGGAATGGAACCACCATTTGACCCAGCTATTCCCCTTCTCGGTCTATTCCCTAAAACCCTAACAAGAGCATGCTACAGGGACACTGCTACATCGATGTTCATAGCAGCTCAATTCACGGTAGCAAGACTGTGGAACCAGCCTAGATGCCCTTCAATAGATGAATGGTTAAAAAAAATGTGGCATTTATACACTATGGAGTATTACTCTGCATTAAAAAATGACAAAATTATAGAATTTGGAGGGAAATGGATGGCATTAGAGCAGATTATGCTAAGTGAAGCTAGTCAATCTTTAAAAAACAAATACCAAATGACTCCTTTGATATAAGGGGTGTAAACAAGGACAGGGTAGGGACGAAGAGCTTGAGAAGAATATTTACAGTAAACAGGGATGAGAGGTGGGAGGGAAAGGGAGTGAGAAGGGAAATTGCATGGAAATGGAAGGCGATCCTCAGGGTTATACAAAATGTCATATAAGAGGTAAGGAGGGGTAAGTCAAGAGAATACAAATGGAAGACATGATTTACAGTAGAAGGGGTAGAGAGAGAAAAGGGGAGGGGAGGGGAGGGGAGGGGAGGGGGGATAGTAGACAATAGGACAGACAGCAGAATACATCAGACACTAGAAAGGCAATATGTCAATCAATGGAAGGGTAACTGATGTGATACAGCAATTTGTATATGGGATAAAAGCGGGAGTTCATAATCCACTTGAATCAAACCGTGTAATATGATGTATTAAGAACTATGTAATGTTATGAACGACCAATTAAAAAAAAAAGAAACAATTCAAAAAATTGATAAAACAAAAAGCTGTTTCTTTGAAAAAATAAATAAAATTGACAAACCTTTAGCCACCCTAATGAAAAGAAGGAGGGAGAAAACAAATTAGTAAAATTTGTCATGAAAAAGGAAATATCATGACAGACACTATTGAAATACAGAAGACAATTAGAAACTATTTTGACTCAGTTTGTGTTGATCATATGCCTCTAGAAATTTGCCAGGATCTTCAAGTTTTTCTGTTTTACTAATCAACACAAATAGAAGATGCCATCAAAAGCCTACCAACCAAGAAAAGCCCTGACTAGATGGATTCACAGCTGAGTTCTACGAAACTTAAGAAGAATTAATACCGATACTCCTCAAATTACTCCATAAAATAGAAAAGGAAGTAACCCTTCCAATCTCATTCTACTAAGTTAGTATCATCCTGATACCAAAACCAGGCAGAGACATATCAAGGAAAGAAAATTTCAGACCAATATCCCGGATAAACATAGATGCAAAAATTCTCTATAAAATTCTGACAAATCAAATACAAAAATATATCAAAAAGATAGTGCACCATGATCAAGTGGCATTCATCCCAAGGATGCAAGTTTGATTCAACACACAGAAATAAATAAATGTACTTCATCACATCAATTAGACTTAAAGATAAGAATCATCTGATTATCTCAATAGATGAAGAAAAAGCATTTGACAAAATACAGCACTCCTTGTATACTCCTTATACAAGTTATGAAACCATGGAGGAACATATGTTCAAAACACTAGAAAAACTAGGGATAACAGGAACATATCTCAACGAAGTAAAAGCTATCTATGCTAAACCCAAGGCCAACATCATTCTAAATGGAGAAAAATTGGAAGCATTCCCTCTAAAAACTGGAACAAGACAGGGATGCCCTCTTTCACCACTTCTATTTAACAGAGTCCTTGAAACTCTCTCTAGAGCAATTAGACAGGAGAAAGAAATTAAAGGGATATAAATAGGAAAAAAAAACTCAAACTGTCATTATTTGCTGACAACTTGATTCTAAGAGGATCCAAAAAACTTCACCAGAAAACTTCTAGAATTAATTAATGAATTCAGCAAAGTAGAAGGATATAATATCCATAAATCAAATGTATTTCTATACATCAATGATGAATCTTCTGAAAGAGAAATTAGGAAAACTACCCCATTCAAAATAACCTCAAAAAAAATTTGGAAATCAACTTAACAAAAGAGGTGAAAGACCTCCACAATGAAAACTACAGAACAGTAAAGAAAGAAATTGAAGAAGACCTTAGAAAATGGAAAGATCTCCCATGCTCTTTTGTATTTGCTAAGACTTGCTTTGTGGCATAACATATGGTCTATTTTGGAGAAGGACCCATGTACTGCTGAGAAGAAAGTGTATTTGCTCATTGATGGGTGGAATATTCTATGTATGTCTGTTAAGTCCAAATGATTAATTGTATTATTGAATTTTGTAGTTTCTTTGTTTAATTTTATTTTGGAAGATCTATACAGTGGTGAGAGAGGTGTATTAAAGCCACCCAGTATTATTGTGTTGTGGTCTGTTTGGTTCTTGTATTTGAGAAGGGTTTGTTTGACATACATAGATGCCCCATTGTTTGGGACATAGATATTTATGATTGTTATGTCCTGTTGATGTATGAATCCCTCGAGCAGTATGAAATGTCCTTCTTTATCCCTTTTCACTAGCTTTGGTTTGAAGTCTACTTTATCCGATATAAGAATGGAAACCCCTGCTTGTTTATGTGTTCCAAGTGAGTGATACATTTTTTCCAACCTTTCACCTTCAGTCTGTGGATATCTTTCCCTGTGAGATGAGTCTCTTGAAGGCAACATATTGTTGGGTCTTTTTTAAAAAAATCTAATTTATCGGTCTATGTCTTTTTATTGATAGGTTTAGGCCATTCAAATTCAGGGTTATTATTGAAATATGGATTGTATTCCTGAACATTTTGGTTTTTAAATTGACTTGGTTTCTTCTTTGATTGGCCTTTTCTTTAATGTAGTTTCTCACTTTACTGATTTTCATTCTTGTTTTTCATTTCCTCCTTCTGGAATATTTTGCTGAGGATGCTCTGTAGTGCAGGCTTTCTCACTGAAAATTCTTTTAACTTTTGTTTTTCACGAAAGGTTTTTATTTTGTCATCCAATCTTAAGCTTAATTTTGCTGGATATAAGATTTTTGGTTGGCATCCTTTTCCTTCAGAGCTTGTCTATGTTGTTCCAGGATCTCCTGGCTTTGAGGGTCTGGGTTGAAAAATCTGCTGAGATACAAATTGGTCTCCCCCTAGATATGATCTGATTCCTCTTTCTTGTGGACTTTAAGATTCTATCCTTATTCTGTATGCTAGGCATTTTCATTACAATATGTCTTGGTGTAGATCTGTTGTAATTTTGTACTTTTGATGTCCTGTAAACCTTTTGCATTTGACTTTTCAACTTGTTCTTCATGTTTGGGACATTTTCTGATATTATCTCATTGAAGACATTGTGCATTCCTTTGATTTGAATCTCTGTGCCTTCCTTTACCCCAGTAAATGTGGATTTGGGCTTTTGATGCTGTCCCATAATTTTTGGATGTTCTATTCATAATTTCTTATCATCTTCACTGTGTGGTCAATTTTATGTTTCAGATTGTATAATTTGTCTTCATTATCTGACATTCTGTCTTCCAAGTGATCTAGTATGTTGGTGATGTTTTTATTGATTTTTTTATTTGGCTTATTGTTTCCTTCATTGGAGGATTTCTGATATTTTTCCCAGAACCTCTATCTCTTTCTTGAAGGAATCTCTTGCTACCTGTATATGCTCCCTTATCTCTTTGTTGGTGTGATCAATTTTTGACTGTGTTTGCTCATTTAAGTCATTCTTTAATTCGCAGATCATTTTGATTATGTATATTCTGAACTTCTCTGACATTCCATCCACTGTGCTGCCCATGGATTCTATTATTGTAGTATCCTGGTTTGCTTGGAGGTACTTTCTTCCTTTGTTTTTTTATGTTATCTATGTGTCTTCCTTTCTTGCAGTGCAGATCTGAGGTATTACAGTTTCTATATTATAATCTTATAGTATCCATGCAGATTTTCTTTACCTGGTGTTGGGCTTCCAAACCCTGCCTGTGTTCCTCCATGGTTTCATAACTTGACTATTTTGAATTGTGATGCTATAAACATTGATGTGGCTGTATACCTATAATATGCTGAATTTAGATTTTTTCGATGAATACCAAGGAGTGTGATAGCTGGGCCATATGGTGATTCTGTTATGGGCCAGGCTATATAGGTAATGACCAAATAGACTCCATTTTGCCCTGAGACTCCACATCATGTAAGAAATGCTTCTGCCATGGAAAAACTACCCCCCTCCTCTGTACCCATGTTATGCTTAGCATAACATGTTGGGCAACACAAAATGGCAATTCTTATACAATGTAAAATTATTCTCTCTTTGGTTCCCATTTTTCTTGGACAATATACCCTGTCAGAGATTGATTATCTAGATATTAGTAACCATTCTTTAACTTATACTAAACTGGGGATGCTTTGGCCCACTCCCTTTTTTGCTTATGATTTTAGATCTCATGACATTTATTTATGGTTTTGAATCATAGCAACAGCCACTTATGATTAATATGGTTTTAGACTATAATAAGTGTACTCAAACCCCAGGAGGGGGTCGAAGGTTGTAGACTTGCAGCCTACCCCTTGGCCTGCCAGCTGGTGGATTCGGACTGCCGGCTGGTGAATAAAGTTTCTGTCTCCTGCTTTAAGATCAACTTGGTGATTTATTGCAATCTTGCCTCAACAGTTCCATTCCTAGTTTTTCTGATGAAGGTTTTTAAATTTCACATTATTGCTCAGCTAGGGAATTTGTGTTTTTCCTGAAGATCATCTTTCATTCTGCTCAGTGGTTTCACTGGCACCAAACTTTCAGAAGGACTATTTCACCATGCTGTTCAGAAGCCATGTCAATGAACTTTTTCTTAACTACTTTTGTCCTATTTTCCCAGCTGTGGAAAACCCATAGAAACTTAAATATAGTATATAATATCTAATATAATTACATACTAATAAGAATATAAATATTATATTAATATTATTCTATATAATATATTTATTTAATTAATATATTATTTCATTTAATATTATTTTAACATAATTGTGTTAGGTATATTAAATATAATATTAATATACCTAACACAATTATGTAATAATAATATAACTTAATTATATTTTAATAATATTAATTAGTATATTTGAACTCTAAATCATGATTTCTAACTTATTTTAATGTATCTGGTTCAGTTTCCTTAAAATATTCATAGAATATTGAAAACTAGAGACTTAATTGGTTAAGAGGGAAGGAAAGAAGGGGTGTTGGGTAGTGCACGGTTGAGTACAGGAAGGGCTGGGAGTGGGGCAAGAGGAGGCTGCAGGAGCTGTCTCCTTGCTAGCGTGGGGACAATGGCTGTTTCAGTTTACTTTTATCCTGCTGTTAGAGAGGTGATGTGGTCATGGTCCAAGGCACCAGTTTATGTTTTCCAGTCTTCCTCCAATTGCAAGTGATTGAATATATAGTCCTACAACATCTCAAGTCTTTTTCTTTGATATAAAATGGGAATAAATAGTTTCTATTTATTCACAGAGATTTATTTTGAGGCAAAATAAGACAATAAATGTGAATACTGCTTTGAACAGGTTAAGAGGAGCTGTGACAACCTGCTTTCATTTCGGTTGCAACAATCAGCAGGCAAGTCAGACAAAAAATTAGGAATAACTGTGGGGGGTGTCTTCATGCTCCCTGTATGTCTGAGTGCCCTGCCTTTGCTCAGCTGGCTTCCTTCTTGACTGGCGATGCAGGGACCCCACAATCCCATCTGCCCAGCCAGGTCATTCACTGTCACCCACTAGAGGGCATCCAGCTTCTCTGTTATGTGCCTTGTTCTTTATAACCTCCTTGGATCATTTCGGTTTATTGCAGTGGAAATTATCTGCAGTTACGGCAAAAGACAGTGTCCTTGGCAGCCAAATGTCAGCACTTGACAAAGCAAGCAGGGGTGTTCTGTTGCTGTGAAGGCTCAGTAGAAATTTCTTCCTGCTTTTCATTCATGGGGTGTGACTCTGTGGGTCAAAGAGGCTGCAAAGTGGCCCCAACACAGCCCCACAGTGTCATCTCTCCTATACTTCATTCACTCATTCACTCAAAGAGGGTTCAGTGTACAGAGAGGCCTCTAGTCAGGTATGGGAGGGAGGAGTATGGGTAGGAAGAGGAAGAACTAAGCCTGTAACTAACCAGTGTGCAGCTCTTCAAAGGTTCAGTGAGTGCTTGTTAAATTTCTGACTACCAACAGACTTGCTTATGAATAACTAAGCAGAATCCTAGGATGGTTACAATTGACCTTGAAGACAAGGGATGGACAGATGGACTTGGACTGGGCCCTGGTCCTCAAGTGTCTGTCTTCTCTCTTGCCCTCTGGGGAAGGCACGGCTTGGACAGGAGCTGGGAGCAGGCTCTGTGGGGGAGGAGGCACACACCTACTTCCTTCCCTGTGGCTCCTTTTCCAGGTCCACCTCTTACAGAGAAAAATACTGTGATGGTGATTTGCTATGGAAAGAGCCAGTTTTCCCCCTGGAATGTGACAGGCTGATCTCCTGAGACAGGTCAGCAAGTGCAGATGGGATGGGTTCTTGTGGGTTGATTTAATTGTCCTGCCCCAAGTGATGTATGATTTTAGGGATTCATATCTAGTGAAGAAGAGACTTGGGTGTAGGCACCTGATTAAAACAAAGGGTAGACGTACATCGGAGACAAAACTGGAGAAAATCAGCCAGAATTTACATAATACTTTACTGCGGAAGATGCCCCCTCAATGGGGCCAGGTTCAAGATGGTTCCTTTGTTTCAAGGAGAAATAATCGTTTAGAAGCACCAGGGTCTAGAACAAAACTTTATTTTGATACATAAACAATTCTAGTAAAAGCAGTGGATGAAGTTGAGAACACTCTAATTCTTCATGCAACTTGCTTCTGGTTGCCTGGTTCCTCCTCACTTCAGGAAATCATTCATTCTTTTGCCCGAGCAGTCAGTGGATGGCTGGCCACATCTCCAGGTGCTCTGTTGGTGCAGAGCAGTGGGCAGGAGGTGACTGCTGCACCAGTGGCAGTACTGCAGGCTTTGGTTGAGGCATCTTCTTGCACCTGCTGTCTAGCAGACCTTCCTCCCCTGTCCATGGAGACAGTCTGGGAGGCCCAGCCCCCCTCTAAAATGTGGACACACGGCGAGGAAGACCAGTCCATGGGTCTCTTCTAGTATAGGATGCTGATGTCGATGCTGCCTACTCCCTGTCTCCAGCACTGGAGCCCCTTCCTCTGAAGCCTTGGAAGAACCCAGGAAGCAAGAATGGGCTCCAGCTTGCTGTACCCCGGGAAAGGCAAGTCCAGTTCAGAGTGTTCATCTGGCCAGTGTCCTCGGCTCTGAGGGGCCTCAGTTCTCTCAGTCCTGATCTCGGAAGGATGTTCCAGGTAGAATTGGTCCTGCCCTGTCTTTGGGTCCCATAGTAACCCCCACGGCCTTGAACACATACATTGGTTGACTGCACACATGAAAGTTGGTGTTTGGGGGGAACCTAGGCAACAAGTAACGTCTAAAGTTGGGGGGATATTTACAGTGAATTCCATTGAAATCTCCTAAGCTGTCTGATTGGGTCCTTGTTTTGTGGGAGGAGGATGCTGGAATTTAGCAGGAGTCTATGGGGGACAGGGTGCAGGTGAGCAAATTCTAGCTCACTGCAGTTGTTCAGCGAAGTCTCAGCCATTTACTCAAAGATTCTGCGGCTCTTTGGAGTCCTCAGGATGTCCCCAGGATGACATCAGATGACTAATGTGCTTATTTCTCCTCTATGCTTGAGGGTAGGGTTGGGTGGACTTTCATCAGAACAAATGCAAATGCACATTACCTCTTTCCCTGTGTCCTCTGGCTGTGTATGAAAGCTCCCATCTCCACAAGTGATTGACAGCAGAGAGCTGCCTGTTTCCCTATGCAGGTGTGTGCTGGTCTGGAATTTACTTCTGCACTGGATTGTGTGTCTTGCTGATTCTTTAATGGTCTGTGAGCTACAAGGCTTTCCGTCAGACCAAACACAAGCCTCTTGGAGATTCAGTGCTGAACCCTTTTACTTTCCAATTCTCTCAGAAGTCTGGAGGCAGGGAGTCTGAGTTACCTGTGTAGCGACTCAGAAATTCAATGCATGGTGGAAATGGAAATGTTTTGCTTAATAATTGTTAGTTTCCGTTCCACGCTAAGGAAAAGCCAAGAGATTCTCTGTGTATGAGGTTTAAGATGTTAATAACACACTTGTGTAGAGACAATATTCCTTCTCTTATTGCTTCTAATGTTGTAGCATACTCTATTTGTTTTAGTTAGCTTTTGCATCAATATGACCCAAAGAACTGATAAGAACAATTAGAGGATTAAAAGTTATTTTGGCTCATGTTTTCAGATGTCTCAGTTCCTAAAGGGTAGTTTCTGTAGCTCTGGGCCCAAGGTGAGGCAGAACATTATGAAGAAAGGACATGGTGTCGGAAAGCAGCTTAGGACATGGTAATGGGAAGCAGAAAGGGCTCTGCTCATCAGGGGCAAAATATAAACCCTAAAGGCACACTCCCAGGGACATGCTTCCTTCAGTTACAACTTATCTGCTAGCCTCCAGGTAATCCATATCCATGGATGAAACCATCAGTTATGCTATACCTTTCATAATCTCATCATTTTACTTCTGAAAATTCTTGCATTGTCTCTCACAAGACATTTTGGGGGACATCTCATGTCTAAACCATAACACTATTGCATTTTCAAGTTGTTTCTAGCATATTGATGGGGTATAATTTCTTTTTTTAAAATTTATTGATTCTTTTTAGTCAGACATGACAGCAGAATCCATTAATTTTTTTGTAGTAGATAGACAGAATGCTTTTATTTTACTTGTTTATTTTTAAGTGGTGCTGAGGATCGAACTCAGGGCTTCATGCATGCTAGGCAAGCGCTATACCATTGAGTTACGGTCCCAGCCCCAACAGAATCCATAATATAATTATACAAGCATGGAATATATCTTACTCTAGTTAGAGTCCCATTCTTATGGATGCACATGGTGGTGGGATTCATTGTGTTGTTTTTATGTACATGGGAAAACTAAGCCACATTCATTCCACTGTCTTTTCTTTGCTTATCTCCTCTCCTTTCTGCCATTCCCCATTGTCTAATCTACTGCAATTCTATTCTTTCACTCACCTTACCCATTATTGTGGGTTAGCTTCCACCTACCAGAGAAAACATTTGACCTTGGGGTTTTTGAGACTGGCTTACTTCACTTAGCATGATGGTTTCCAGATCCATCTATTTGCTGGCAAATGTCATAATTTCATTTTTCTTTATGGCCAAGTAATAGTCCATTGTGTATCTATACCACATTTTCTTTATTCATTCATCTGTTGACACATACAAGGTTGGTTCCATAGCTTAACTATTGAGAATTGAGCTGCTATAAACATTGATGTGGCTAGGTGTCATTTCATTGTATGAGTTCAAGAAGTTCAAGAGTGATGGGACATGAGCATCCACTACTCACTTGGGAGTATACTAAACCAGTGTCACAGGACCACTGAAGGTGAAGGTGGGGGCTGGATCACTTCTAGTCCCTGAAGTCAAATCCCTGTAACTCCTTTGTCACATCAATCATTATTTATGCCACATCCAGGCACATTTGCTGTGTGTCTGAGCAATTTGTCAGAAATAATTCCCAGGGCCAATGGGTCCTCCCTTGGCAGAGGTGATGCTCTCCAGCTGGGGACAGAATCTGGGAGTGAGAAGCGTTTGCCTCTGTTTGGGAGCTGTGCTGTATGTCTCTATGGGTTGCTCTTTCTTCCTTGTCCTTGCATTGTTTTATCATCACAGCTCCCATAGTGAGCTTCCAAAGTTCAAAATCAGATATTGTTACTCTCCTGCTTTGAACCTGCAACAGGAGCCACTGTCCCTACTGTGGCCTGTGAGGGCTGCAAGGATCAGTGGAACATAGCTCTGCCTTCCAGTGTCACTTCTCTCCTCTTTCATCTCCCTTCTGCCTTTCCAACCTGACATCCTTGCTGTTCTCCCCTTCCCCCCACCAGGTGTGGCCATGCCTCAGGGCCCTTGCACTGGTAGTTCCTGCTGGACTCTTTGCCCAGCCATCTGCTGGTCAAAGTTCTTACTCTCTTTGAGGCAGCTGACTGCCCCATTTAACACTGCAGAACTCTTCTTCCTTGCTTACCCCACACTCATGACTCTCTTGCCTGACTGCCTTT
This sequence comes from Urocitellus parryii, assembly GCF_045843805.1. Lineage (NCBI taxonomy): Eukaryota > Metazoa > Chordata > Mammalia > Rodentia > Sciuridae > Urocitellus > Urocitellus parryii. Next base: position 151,441,209 of record NC_135536.1, read on the forward strand.
CCCACCCTTTCCATAACACTTACATTCTTTTAATGTACAGATTACTTACCAATTATGTGTACTGTTAGTTTTGCCCACTGACACACGAGGCACAGTGTCTACACCTGTTAGGTAAAATATTGATATTGTACCTTCTCTGTCAAATAAAACCAGCCAAGGGAAGGTGCTTCCGCAGACACCTGGCATAGCTTTTTTGAGATTGCTTCCTGTGGTTCTGCTTCTGTGTGTTCTTCTTTCCTAAAGTTTATTCTATTTTATTAAATCTATTTTCTTAAGTTGTTGCTTATTTCATTCATTTTTAGGCATCTTGCATTTCTAATTTAAACTTAATAAAACGAAATCACTCTTAGAACTTTCCTGTTGTATCTCACAGGTTTTGATTGACACTCTTAATTAGTATTTGTATTAGGTATTGTTGTTTATAAATTATTTAGAAGTGTGGGCTGATCAATCTAAGTCCCACTGATTATTTTTGAGGTTATACACTCTGTATTATTTTATTTAACCCTACAATTTACAACCTTCTTCTTTCATTTATCAATATCTCATGTTAATTGATGATTTTTTTGGATAGATGTGTGCTTTTCCAAATGTATTTAAAAAATACTCTTATCACTGATTTTCACTTAATTGCCTGATGTTCAAGAATGCTGTGTAATACTGTGTTTTGCAATCTTTTGAGATTTGATCTATGGCCCAATGTATGAACATTTTTTGTACATTTCCTGTGATCTAACAAAAAAATAAGTTTCACCAATTAATGGGTGAGTATTGTCTACATAGCCATCAGTTAATGTTTGCTAGTTGCGTTGTCCTATGTCCTTGCTGAATTTTGTTTTGTCTGCTTGATCTATTTGTATTAAAATCTTTTATTGTGATTAAGATTTTATTAACCTCTTAGAATTCTGCCAATCTTTCCTTTATATATTTAAAGAGTATTAGTCACGCACAAGTTTAAAATTAATATATGTTCCTATATAGTGATTCTTTAAATCTCTCATTGTAGTTACAAATTGCCTGATATATTTTTCTTTTTTCTTTATGTTGTCTATGTTTTTATAGTTCAAACTTGGCTTTTTAAAAAAAACATATAAAGGGATTTTTTTCGTAGTCTAGATGGACTATATTTGTATTTTAATTGAAGAGTTTAACTCATTTTACCCTTCTTGTGATTATTGATATGTTTGGACTTATTGTTGCCCAAAATATGTTACTTCACATATTTCACATATATTTTTCTGTTCTCCTGCTCCTCATTCTTTCATTTTTGGGGAACAGGTGGCAAAAGTAGTATTTGAACTCAGATTTTTTTCAATACCAAAGTCTGCATTTCAGCCTTTCTTTTCTGGTGCTTATGAAAATCCCAAAGTGATATTTCTATCTCAAATCTCAATTTTATACAAAAGACTGGGTGAGAGTTTTTCTATTTCTATTTGTCTCTCTACTTTTTTTATTAGTTGCTCAAAACATTACAATGATCTTGACATATTATACATTTGATTCAAATGGGGTATGAATTCTGTCTCTCTACTTTTTAAAAGCAAACGTTGGAGTCATTTAATAAACTGTCTTCTTTGGTGCTTCTCAGGCACCGCCAGGGACCTTCACATGGCAAATTATGACTTTTTTACTCAGGTGCCCAGGAAGCCTACTCACTCCGTAGTTCCCTCCAATTTTGATAAAATATCTTCTTAATGAAGTCCCCCTGATAATCTTAATCAAAATATCAAAACCTTGAACCCCTGCCCTTGATCCAATCCTTAGAAGAGTGAGTGGGTATAAAACACCATTCAGTGATCAAAAGTTCTGCCAGCTTCTTGTACCCTCCCCCAAGCCGCCATCTTGAATTTCTTCAGGAAGTCACCTTTGCCTCAATCTCACTGCATGTGTTTCCTGGGTAAATATGGCTTTTCAAGTGGTTGGTTCACTCTTGTAAGTAAATAGAGCTTTTTATAGCTAGCATTCTTCTCCTTTTGTTTTCTTCCTTACATCCTCTCCACATGTGCCCCTTCCCTCAAACACTGTAACATTCCCTGTCCATCAACATTCATGGCCTTTATTTATATCAAGATGCTTCAGAAACACAGTTTATCTTCCTGCCCAACTCAGCAGCCCTGTCTGGGTGAAATATTGAGTTCGATGGCTTCATCTTCTTTACCTTCCCTAAAATTAATTGTTTGTTATTACATAATGAACATGGCTTCACGTTGGTCCCCTCCTTACTGCTTCCAAGACAGAATTATGCTATTGCTTCCAGGGTTTGCGTTGCCAATGAGCTGACTGAAAGTAGAAATGGACCTAGACGTTGGCTGTTGGAAGAAACTGATTATTATCAATCTGGAAAGGCTAGAAATAGGATACTGTCAGTGACACTCGGTCAGCAGAAGATGGTGGCAGAGGTTGCAGGTTGAGGGGCTGTAGCACCTCCCAGGATGGATCCACAAGCCATTCACAGGTAACTAGGTTACCCCTGCCCTCTACTGAATCCTCCAACTGGTCTGCACAGATTTACAATAAACACCGGAAACACGGCACACTCAGCCCCAGTGTATGCTGGCAAATGCCTAGTGTCTGACTTTCAGCCACAAGTGATTGGACTGGTCCTGCAGTATTTGCCTAGAACACACATCCTAGTCTTGTTCTCCAAGGATGGTAGGTATCCAAAAGTCCTTGAAAATGTGATTGAAGTTTAATTTTGCCTCTTTTGAAGAGGCAGGAAAGTCATGATTCACTGGCAGTCCATGTGACTAATCTTTAAAAAGGGGGCTTCATGATTACAAATTTGTAAGCCTTTGCCCACTTTTTTTTTCTTTTTAGATTTGAATGGAAAAGCACAAGTTGATACTTGAAGAGGTGCTTAGAATGAGATGGAGGGCTTTCCCCCACATTTTGGATGCTATTTCACTTTTGGAGGAAGGTTTGGAATCCTTCCTCCTGTGTGAATTTAGGATCATGATTCCTGATAGAACTAGTGTGGTTTGAGCCTAGAACCATCATGGCAATCCCGCTCCCTGCCCTGTAACCACTAGGAGGATTTAAGTGCGTCACCCTGGGATGGGGCAGCATGGTGACTCCATGTGAGATACCTATTGGGCTCGTTGAATGAAACAGCTGATGGGAGTATCTTCCCCCTAAGCATTACCATGTCTGCAGTTGGAGCATCACCTTGGATAGAACTTGACTGAGATTTTCCTGGACAGACATTCTGAAACCTTTTCAAGATACTAGAAAAAGTCTATCCAAGTAACTTCATTTAAAAAAGTAACAGGTAGGTTTGCACAGTTACTGGCTTATTTGGCAACACGGTTCAGAGCCAATCTTTGGGTCCTCCTCAAGCTCCATGAACTTGATAAAGTGCCGATCCTTCCTCCTGTGTGAACTTAGGATAATGGTTCCTCATGGAACTAGTGTATTGATTTATTTAGTGAGGTCCTTACAAGCAAGGTATTCAACTCTCTGGGAAGCGTGGACGCTGCGAATTTCAATTCCCTGAATGCACATCCTCTTGGTGAATTGCCCCCACCCCAAAGCAGCCTCTTTCCATTTTTGAACCAGCCACCTACCTTGCTTCTGCCTCAGGGCCTTACCACCTGCCACTTCTCTCTGAGTCATTGTTTCTCCGCTTATCTGTGTCCTTGGCCCCTCCTCATCTGACACATTTTATTTATCAGAGATAGGTCCCTCACCATGCTACCAAAGAAGCAGTGCTGTCACAGTACGCTTCCTGAACTTCCTCAGAGTTCTCTTTAGATGCAGTATTTTGTGCTGAACTGGGTACTTTCTCAATGTTGCTTAAGTGCCTAGAACAGCATCAGGCTCACAGTGAGCACTGTATGAACGTCTATGATATTGATAATGGTAATTATTCTTACTATCATTATTTTTCTGGAGGTGGCAGGAACAGAGGCCCTATAATGTAGTATGGTGGCAAAGTGGACAGAAATCTCTTCTCCTGAAAGACACGCCTTGTCTGAGCATCTCACAAAGGCTACTTTCAGGTCATTCTTTTGGAAGGGCTTTTCTTAGACTTGATGAATTGCAATAGATTTTAGATCCATTATGCTTTGTCTATACGGTGTAGTTGAATCAAGTACATAGATTTAGATATAAATGTGAGTGTTCAAGGAGAGCGAGGCTAATGAGGTCAAGCGGTGTCATGGTGGACACACACAGATGCATGCATGCTTGACACAAACACACAGACACACACACATGCATTAACACAAACACAGAAAAAGCTGCTTCCAAAAACAAGCTTTGAAGCACTTACAGCCCAAATTCTATCCCTCCCCTTCCTCCCTGACCTGCCCTGCAGGCCTCCGTCTGGCTCCATTGCAGAGCCAACTTTCTGGAGCCTGGGGCAAGGATGCTGCTCCTGTCATTGTCATCTCATCAGTCTGAACTCCTTCACACTGGCTTTGCTTTTCCTTCTGGCACCTCTTGCAGCCTCCCTCATGATGTTCAGTGTCTCACTTGGTGACAGTGAACTTAAGACAGGTTATGATCTCAAAACCAAGTCCCTACACCAAGAAGGACAGGACTTATAGCCCTGACATTCTCCTTTTCTGTAGGTTGATGTGCACAGATAAGGTTTGCAAACAAGGATGGAGCTTGTCCTGCTGGTCTACCCTTGGACGCCACTAGCATTCCTAACAACCTCTATGTGTTTTGTGCAGGCCCAGGTTGCCTTCAGAATTTTCACCCTGCTTGGAGCATTTTCATGTTTTACTGACCAGTAAACTGAGGCTCAGAAGACTTCATCAGCTCACTAATGATCACGCACCTTATGCATCGCCGAGTTGAGATATGAAACAGGATCCTTGAACTCAAATCCTATGCCCTTAACCTCTTTGTTAATACTTCCAAGTTTATGGGGCGGGGGGACCAGGAAACTTGGAGAGTGAGTGCATTTGGTAGGGAATTGGGGTCAAGTTCTGTTGCCTTCCCTCCACACGTCTGCAGATGGGTCACTTTGCCCATCAACACCTGTAAAATGGGGAGATGACACCTGCTGAGTTTGTCTCACAAAGAAGTCAGGCTGATCAGCTGAGATAGAGACAGATGTGCTCTGAAAACATGCATACCATATAAGTATGTCTTTATTATCCTACTAGTAATATACTATACCAATATTAAATATTGAAGGAAATAGTTTAGGAGCTCTTTTAACATAATACGCTCTTCCATGAGAAAAATAAGTCAATCATGTGTTTCACAAGTATACTTTCCTGATATGAGGTTCCTTGGACTTAGGTGTTTCAGTTTTCCTACCCTTGGGCATTGCTAAAGCAGGAGATGGGACCATGCTTGCCTGGTGGAGCCAGCCCAGGCAGAATTAGGCTTCTAGGACAGTGAAGTCCCCCAACTAAGTCTGGGTTGTGGCCTCAGGAAATAAGGAATCAGGGTTGGGTAGAGCACTTGCAAAGTCCTGGGTTTGGTTCTCAGCATTCAAAGGAGAGGAGAGGAGAGAAATCAAGGTAAGGGAGGAAAAGAGAAGAGAAGGGAAGAGGAGGAGAAGGACGGATTTGCAGTTGATACTCAGCTCACTCCCTAATTACCTGAGACATGCTAACAACATCCGTGTGAAGACAGAAGCTATTTCTGCTAAGGCAAAAAGAGGGGAAAGAAATACAGCCAAGACCTGGCTCTAGGCAGAAACTACATATGAAAATCTTCCCTTGGCCAGCCTCGCAGTAAGGGCAGACTCAGAATGAGATGAGTCTCCTAGTCTGAGTGCCTGCAGGGGTGCCCACTGTGTATCAATCGAGGAAAGGGGATATTAACAGGGATTTACCTGGCAGGCCTCAGGCCAGGGATGCCAGCTACACCACAGAGTTAGCTTCACTGGAGCCTTCTTGGTGAGAAAGAGGCAGTCATGTGGCATTTTGTGTTTTAAACCTTCAATAAAAGCCAAGAACAGGGCATGAAAACATGCCTTGGCTCGTGGGCCCAGGTAGGAAGCTGGATGTCACTTGTATTGGAGTCACTTGATCTACATCTCCACATCTCCACTAGAAAGTTCCAGGCTTTGCCTTACACTCACTGTTTCTTAAAAGAAGCTAATTTGCCCCAGGGAGTGAGCTCAGACTCCTAATCTGTGTCTGTCACCAGGGCTACATACTCTCTCCCTGCTGCTTCCCAGGCCAGAGACCAGCCCTCAAGCGTCATCAACCACCCCTCAGAGCACTATGTGATGCTTCTTCACCCCATTCCTGTCCCTCTTGTCCCTGGCCTGGGCTATGATCATGGCCTTCTAGAAGGTCTCGTTTCTTCTCTCTCTTCCTGGCTTCTCCATTCAATGCCAACAGATCCATCTTGCCAAAACCCAGCTTGCGAGTACCTTCCTCTGCTCAGGATCCTGCAATAGCTCCCCATTGCCTTCTCAATCAAGGTCTCCCAGTGGAAGTTCCCTGGTACAGACACACCAGACAGAGAACATGATGCTCAAAACCCTCTCAGAGCTGAAAGTGGCCTGCTCTCAAGGAGCCTGAGCCCACCCTCCTAGGAGGGGGGCAGCCACTTGGCCAGAGCAGGGACTGTCCATGTTGCCTATTTAAGGGCTTTAGCCAACAGAGGCCAGGGGGCCAATTTATCAGGCTCTCCATAGACCTGCTGCCCTAGAGCAGGGCCCTGACTGCAGCAGGGGAGAGGACTAGCTGGGAGGACCTGAGGGTGCTGGGGTGCCACTCTGCCCATATCTAAGGAGTTTTGTCTGAACTTCCATCCTCATAACTTGGAGAGAAGTTGAGTTCTTGATGATCTTCATTCTGGAATCTTCTGGTTAGGACTTCTGGCTCTGTCCGGTCAGATAATGCCAGCCAGGAGGTGTCACCTGGAATCCCAGGTGGTGGCTGTGCAGGGAGGCATTAAAGATCTGCCTTGAAACCTGGCCCTGCCACCTGCAATGTGCACTGCTGATTCTCTCTGGCTTTAGTCACTTCATCTGGGCAACAGGGATATAGTGGCTTCCCCCAGTGCGGTTGGGAAGATTAACCCAACAACCAGCAGGGAGTGGTTGGTGTGGGGCAGGGATGGCAACTGGTTGAATCAGGGGACAGTGTATGTCAGGACAGAATGCCAGGAGGGGACCCCCCAGTCCTGCCCACAAACTTCATCTCCAAAGCAATGAAGCCAAATACGTGTTGTCCCAATATGCCACATCAGGTTGACCCTGAGCACCTGTGGCCAACAAGGGCATGGTAGTGGCTGGCCCAGCTGATGGGACTCCTCCTGTCTTGACTGAACACAGCTTGTGAGCCGTGCCCATTTTCATTTATTTCAAAGACTCCTGAGTTGTCTCTGCTGATGACTTTCACTATCCATGTGGCTCCAGGAAGAGAGGAAAGAGGCTGAATGTTCCCCAGGCTCTGGGTGGGATTGCTCATGCTACATCCTGCCTCCTGGGGAAACCCAGGCATTGCCCACTCCAGCACCAGATGCTGGAAGAGGGCTGGGATAAGAGGGAGGAAAGAATTGGAGGGAAAACTACAGAGCCATCAATGGATACTGTATATATTAGATAAAACAGCCGACACTGCAGTCTAGTAGTTTCTGGGTGGAATGAACACATTCTGAAAAATGTTCATTGCTCTTATTCTAAGTGTGTGAGCTCCTGATAATTAGGATTTCTATTTCAAGGTAATTTATTTGAATTTCCCATCTGTGGGAAATGCAGTGATTTAGCTGGAAACTTTATGCCTCCAAGCAAAAAATTCAGTAAATGACCCCCTAAGACTTGACTAATTATAAATTAAAGAATTCTCCAAGGAGGGACTTAGGAAATATTTATGCCTTTGGGAAGAGAGAGAGAGAGAGAGAGAGAGAGAGAGAGAGAGAGAGAGAGAGAGAAAGAGAAGGCACAAGCAGATAGGAAGCAGGGCTGCCTGCTCTGGGCTGATTGCTGTTTGGTATCCTGCCTTGGTTCCTTTATCTCTTTTTGGGGGGCACTGGATCCAACCCAGGAGTCAGCTCTACAGACTGAGGGACTGGCTTGGAGCCAATGGTCCCCTCCTGCAGATTTAGTGGAGTGGGAGAGTGTGCAAACGCATAAATGCAGGCTTTGTGGAGTTCTGTGGGAGCTGTCAATATTGAACGTATTTTATCTTTATCCAATGAGAAGGGAGAAGCATGTGCCAGTTGGTGCAGGGCTGCTTCTGTCCCCTGTGGTTCTTTTGCCTCTGGCTTCTCTACTCCATCTCTGAATGGGGGAACCTGGCAGCATGGGAAGGCCTGCCAGATGGCTCACAGGTCCTGAGAAAGAGTTGAGTTCACATTAGCATGAGAGAAACCGTCAGCAGGTAGCTGCTGATGTTGGAGACCTACCAAAGGGGCAGGGGGAGGAGCCCCCACAGGAGGCAGACCTAGAATAGAAATGGGTGATTCTGGGGCAGAGGGTGGAGGAAAAACTTCAGGCTAGGAAGCAGTTCTGGGGATGTCCACCAGCAGGTATAATGACAGCATAATGACACCAGGGCTAGATGTGGGATATCTGCCTGGGTTTTCACCACTAAAACCATCTCTCATAGGTCCCTGCTGGCTCCAGGCCTGCTCATGTGTAACCATCATGTGGACCAAGGGGACAACAGGGGGAACAAGCTCAGAAGGCTAGGGAACTCAAAGTTCCTTAGACGTGAGTGCCAGGGACAGAGTTTGGCTGATGGCTTCCCTGCTACCCTTGAGAGCTGAGCAGCAACCAGATATAGCACAGCCTGCATGGAGCTCATCTGCAGCAGGGCCAGGGTGACCTGGGCCTCCCCTTCCCTGGGGTTCCAGCATATTCAACTCTGGACATCAAGGCTACTGGAGCATCCAGTTTGAAAACTTTTACCCATGCCCTGGAGAAATGGAAACCTAGATCCTGTTCTGGGCAAGATTTCTTACATCCCATCGTGTCTTTGGGCCTAGCAGTGCCCAAAGTCCAGAGGTACTCAGTCTGTAGGGGTCTAGCTGTTGCAGCAGGTGGAAGAGAAGAGGCCAGGCCCATGGCCCTCTTCTTGCCCAGTGCCCGTCCACCTGGTGTCTGATGGTGATCATCTCTCTCAGTGCTGAAAGACAAAATTCCAGATGGACATCTCCTCTGAAGTATGAATAACCAACCCATTGTTGGGCCTACATGCTGCCAAATGGTGTGAGTTCTACCCTCTCTCAGCCATGGTGAGTCAACAGGCTGGTCTGAGGTTTTGTAGTCTTGGGCACTCAAATTCAGTATCTTTCACTGGTGGTCAAGGTTATTTTCCAAAGTGAATGGCCCAGTGGTCAGTATAGTCAATGGAAGCTTGTGCCCAAAGGCTGGTAGACCTCTACTCCCAAACACCTTGATTCCAGGATCCCCAGAAGACAATGAAGACTGGACTTCAACTCTGTGAAAGGCTTTCTAAAGTACTTGCCAGGGGTGAGTCTTCCAATCCAGGGCATGTGTAAACCTGGGGACCCAGAGATTCAGAGGAACATTCTTCTGGCTTCCTGGCCAAGGTAAAGACAGGCCAAGATGGTGAAGTTGTCCCTAATGTGAATTATTTCACAAGAGTAGAACTCCAACATTATAGTCCTACTTTTAGAAGGCTACCTACGTAAAGAAGTAAAATGCCGCTGTCATATGACAAAGTTCAAGTTAATGAGACTTAAGTTGACATGTTTTTGATAACTATTTTGTGCCTGTCTTAGAGGACATTGATTCTTCTTTTTTGCTGGCTAGAATGAAGATAAAACAGCTGGAGTTGAGGCAACTATTTTTGGACTATGAGGTATCTGATTGTAGGCTATGAACAGTGGGGGAAAGGAGAGAAAGGAGCTGACAAATCTGGCTGTTCTTGGACTTGGCTTGTCTGTAACTTCTTTCTAACTTCCATCATTGTTGTTCACCTTCTGGCTCCACAGGGAGGTGCCCAGCAATTCTAGCCTCATCAGTGGCCATTTCCAATCTAGAGGAGGGAGTTGGTCCCTAAGAACTCAAACCAACCCCAGAATTGACTCTTACTGTCCCTGTGTCCTTTAGATCATGAACCTGTCCTTGAACTGGTCACTGTAAAGTATCACAAATTTTGACTTGCTCTATTTGTGTCATAGCTATTATTTATCACCTCTTGTTTGATGAAAAAATCCAGTATCTAAGGGAACCAAATGACCTCCCCCATGGTGTATGCCGGGCCATATGTCACTTATCTATTTTAGAAAATGGCCAAGCACCGTATCTCTGCCCCCTAGCATCTGGCATTTGAGATGTGGGGCTATGGACAGGGCTTGGCAGTCTTTGGCTCACTGTGAATGGTAGCAAGTAATTCACATAACCTCGGCTCTCATCCCTCAGTGTCTGTGCTGGTCAGAGCTTCCTCAGCACCTGCTAGCACCCCATTTCTGCCTATGTCAGCAAAGTCCATTCCTGGGGTTGGCGACGTGGTTCAGACAATGGCAGACACACAACCTGTCAGTGGTAAAACCTGAACCTCTAGTGCAGCTCCCCACCTAGCACTCGTGCAGAGATGTGCTTTTGAGTACCAGTCCCACCTTCAGGTCTTTCTGGCATAAGCTGATTCAGTATGGGTGGCTCCAAGGTTTGCCTGCAGAATCCCCACAGGAGTTTGGCCAGAACAGATCCCTGGGACTGCCAAGTCTGATACACAGAGGTAGAACAAGGGATCTCTTCAGAGCAGCTGGAGTAACAGAGCTTCAGGCCCTGGGGGTGGGTGGGGGCAGACACAGGGTCCTGGGGGCATCTCAAAACATCTGTAGAATTTCTTCTTAATCTATCCAAGAATAACTTGTTACAGACAAATGATATAACCAAATCTAGAGAATATACAAGACCTGAAGGGATGTGGCTTTTTTGAATGATGAATGGGTAAGGTTGTTGAGACCCAAACAAAAACAGGAGTATGCACGTGTGTGTGTGTGTGTGTGTGTGTGTGTGTGTGTGTGTGCATGTATGTTTGTGTGTGTTTCCCATATTTGTATTAATATTTGAGACCTGCCTTCTCTCTTTAATTCCTCCTTCCAGGTTTATACACCAGAAACTGGGTTGATGTTGGTCTTGGGGGAAAAAGTGTGACCCATAGATGAGTAGCCCCAGATGCCAGCTGCTTCTCTGTGAGGCCAGCCCTGTGGCACCATGAGTCATGCAGTATCAGGTAGCTGCATTCTCTAGTCACATCCTTTCCTTTTCAGGGACCAGCCACCCTTGGAGATGCAGGTGACATATGGCTGTCTCCCTCTCCCCTGGGATTCCAGCAGGTCACACACTGGGCCCATGGTGCTCAGTCTTGTGAATCCAGCTATTATTTGGAAGAAGAGAAGCTTGGAGGAGCTGTCAGTCTCCCAAGTAAATAGTACTTGGCATTTAAGACTGAGTCGGAAGCAAGTTATGGGGTAGGGACATGATCCCAGTCACTGTCCATGTCCTTTGAACCCATGGAATCTGAGGCTCTGACTGGGGTGACAGGCAATGTGGCCAATGAAGGGAACAAAGGGGCAACAGCTCCAGAGAGTGAGAGCAGGTAACTGGCTGAGGTGGACACAAAGAGGAGTCTTCCAGAAGTGCCCAGGAGAACACTGGGAGGTGTGGAGGCTGAGTCATGGCCCACCAAGAAAACACTATGTGGGCTTTCAGACAAATAGAAGCTTGTGGTGTTGCTACACTCCTGATTCTGCTGCCCACTGGGGTTCCCAAGGAGCTTTACCGCCTTAAGTCTGGTCCCACCCCAGGGAACCTGATTGATTTCGTGGGACACAGCCTCTGCATGGGTATGTGAAAGAGCCTGTGGGGATAGTGATGTGCAGCCAAGGTGAAGGCCCACAAGGCTCAGTGTTTGTGGCCCTGCTTCCTTTGGGAGTCTGAATCCTTTCATAATAAATTAAAAAATGCCTTTTATTCATCTCTGAGCTGAGGTGGAGGCCAATGACCAGATGATTGTGGCACTCAGAGTGGAAGCTCTGAGGAATGGTCATGGAGCTGCAGAAAAGAAATGTTATCAACCCCACCCCTCTGCAGGCCTTTCTTCTTTTTTTAGAGTGTCCCCACCCCAGAGTCTGAGCTGGCTTCAGGGAACCTGGCAGAAGTGATGATGTCCTGCTGCTGAGTGGTGCTTGGGAGGCCCTGTCCTCTTGCTCCTTCTCATAGGTCTGTGCCACTCATGGCCCACAGAGGCATAGGTGGGGCTACTGGAGGACAGCCAGATGCCACGTGGAGGAGAGATGAGCTGGCCTCAACCCACCTGGCAGCTGAGCCCAGACAGGTCAGAGCTCCCCATGGTGCCACCCATTTGTCAACCATAGAATCATGAGATTCTGATATTTGACAAAGGTGGACACACACATAGGTGTTCTAAGCCATTTGCTTTGGGGTGATGTCAAATAGGCAGTGCACTGAGTGCAGATTCAGAGCACTGGTTCCTCCTCACCTGTGTGGCTCAGCTCAGGTGACTTCTCCGTGGCTATCTCATGAGTAGGTAAATCTCCAAGGCCAGGGTGGGTGCCTCTAAACAGCTGTCCCTGGCATCATGCTACTGCTGTCCTCCATTGCTCTGCTCACCTGGATCTCCAAGTCCTTTTCCCAAAACAAAGACTTTGATGCTAACTGTGTCTGTCATTCAATCCTGGGTCCACCCCTGGTTTGCTTGGCCTGTCTTGAACTTTTCTATTAAATGGGAAGGTAAGATCTAAGAAAGTTTACTTAGCCTGCAGGAGGTCCTGGGTCAAATTCCCCAGCATGGTACTGGGGAATTAATCTGCATTTAAACAAGTAGTCACACACAGGGCTGTGGGTATATCCTGTGGGGAGGGGAGGTCCTTGTTTCACTATTAATTGGGCAAATATTCTCCTAATTCCTTTGCTAGCATGTGCTGCACAGCTTCTCATTCCTATCATCCAGCAGGTTAATTAGGCAAAAGGTGTAACCCCCCTGGATTTCCCCCAGGCTTGGCATTCTGGGTCATGGCACTTGTTCTCCAACCACCCCTGGTGCATTTCAGGGTACATGGAGGGGCAGCTTGATCATGTGATGGTTTCTGGGGACTGTGAACTTGGCTTTGGATATAGCAGAGGAAGCTGCTGTTGATTCCAGAATGTAGCATGTCAGAAGCCCTTGCACCCCATAAACCTTCTCCAATCACTAGCATTGCATAAGAACAGAGAGAACGTTGGTTGAAGGAAATGGTGTTTTGTGGGGTGATCTGTTTCCTTCCTTTATTACTTTTGTTTTGCTGTGTGTGCATGTGAGGATCCTCTGGGGAGTGCTTAGGTCTGGTCAGAGAAGCTTGCAGACTGAGGCCCCCAAGTGGGTTGCAGGACCCCTAGAGACTCCGCCGTTTCTTCAATGTTCCTGAGCTCTTCTGTGGGTGTCATCTTGAGAGTAGTCTCTGTGGTGAGATGTCTGGGCTCTGCTGCAGGACCTGTGACTTTGCAGAGCCTCTTTCTGGTCAGGGGTAGGTAGGACTAGATGGGTTAATGCATGCTCAGCCACCTGTCAAGAGAAGCCCACAACCAGCACAGGTGGGCAAGGACCCTGCTCCTCAGGCTAGGGGACCCTCAAGGAAGGACTGACAATTTCTGGTGCTTCCCTGGGTTTTTCCTCATTCTCTTTCCCCATTTCATCTCCCCTCACTGTGGTTCTCAAGCATCTCTTCCCCAGTTCAGCTTCTTGTCTCTGATTCATGCCATAGGATCAGCCTCTGTGGGGGACTACACTAAGAGAAATGGCCATCTCTTCTGAGTGTAATTTGGGTTTGGAGAAATGACTCTGAAATATTTGCTTTCAAGGCTAAGGTTATCTGGGGGAGAATGTAGAGAGAAGGGTTGACCAAGAAGCTCCACCTTTTCTCCTGTGGCCTAGAAACTGTGCCCTCATTGATTAGGAGAGCCTTGAAGTAGAAGTGACATCTAGCTCACCTCTAGGTTAGACCCCACTGACTTTTTAAGATCTCAGCACCTATTGACCAATCTTTGCATCTCTGTGGAGGATCAGGAACTCTGGAGCATGCAGCTTTGGATGTGGCCATCACAGGTTCCAGACAGGTCCCCAGGAAGAGATTTCCCACTGACACATGCACAAGACAGGGCAGTGCCTGAGAGAAGGAACTCCCATCCACCCATGCAGCAGGGTGGGGAAGAGCGCAGGCAACATCTGAGTTACCATGAGAACTTCTTATTTTAAGCAAATTTCTGGAAATACACAATAGGGTAGCAAGTCCTTGAAACTATAGGTGGGATTATGCATATATCATTGTGTTTTTGAGCATGGGGTCTGCATCCAACATGCCTTCTCTCTTTTCTTCTTACAATGAGTATGTTTTAATTTTATCTGTATCTTTATTATGTATACCCACATATTATGCAAATACTTGGAATGCAAATGTGCATTCATTTCACTCTTCCATTTACAGTATATATAGCGCAAACACACATTACTTGTTATCTTAAATATGAGTGTACACACACACACACACACACACACACACACACACAGAATATTTGATTATGCTCCAGCTTAAAAGGTACTGAAAGCCCAATTCTCCACTGAACCTAGCATGTAGGTAGTGAGTGCTTGCAGAATGCAGGCCTGGGTTTTTGTGGCACAGCTATTTATCACCCTTTTACTTGGGCACTGGAAGATGCCACACACGACTTAAGAATCCAGAAAGGGGAAATCATGTATAAAAGCACATGAGTGGGGCTGGGGATGTGGCTCAAGTGGTAGCACGCTCACCTGGCATGCGTGCGGCCCGGGTTCCATCCTCAGCACCACATACAAACAAGGATGTTGTGTCAGCCAAAAAAAAAAAGCACATGAATGAGCAGGCTGGAGGAGCTTATCACTGTGCTCTGACACTGATCTGGAGGTCCACACAGGGCAGGACCCTTCTCTCCCTCCCCATGGAACATCCATGTCAGTTCCATCAGAGGTGGCTCCTCAGTAGCTCAACCAGAGAGACTGACAGCCTGGACAAAGAGGAATTAAACACTCAAAATGCAAAGTAAGATGATCTCATCTAGGAGGGGTAGGTTGCTACTGTTGAATTCCAGGGTGGGAAGTGAGGCCTGCTGGTCAGGGCTGGTCTGGGCTGTCCCAGCCTCCAGCAATATTCCTTTGCTGCTCACAGCCTTATCTGGCTCACCTGCCTCTGTCCTCACAGGGATGCTGTGGCTCACGGAGAGACCAGCTGGAAAATCATAAGAAATGGGTGCACAGAGCTGGTCATGGTGGTGCATGTCTGTAATACTAGCAGTATGGGATGCTGAGGCAGAAGGATCATAAGTTCAAAGCTAGCCTCAGCAACTTAGCAAGGCCCTAAAGAACTTAGTGAGACCCTGTCTCAAAATAAAAAATAAAAAGGGCTGAGGATGTTGCTCAGTGGTTAAGTGTTTCTGGGTTCAATCCTTAGTACCAAAAAAAAAAAAAAAGATGAGCACAAAGGGGTGCACAGAGAGCTCCCAGATGAAAACCCAATCTCCTGTGTTAATTTAGGGTGAAAATAACTAAATAACTAAGTAGATTTGCTGAGTGCTATGTGATCCTGAGATCTAGCTAAAGGTGCTGAATCAACCCAGAGATGCATTTTTTTGAATTTCGTTTTTAAAAATAGATTTTATTTTTTAGAGTAATTTGATTTCACAGAAAAATTGATGAGAACGTTCAGAGATTTCCTGTATTCCCACTCCTACACACTCAGTACAATCTCCCTAATATTTGACCTCCCTTACTAAAGAAGCTACATGCACACACCATTAATTATCCTGCAGAGGCCACAGTTTATACTAGGGTGTACTCAAAGTACTAGGGTTTATATTTGGTGTTGCAGTGTATGGCTTCCAACAAATGTCACATATTCACCTTTATAGCATCATACAGAATAGTTTCACTGCCCTAAAAATTCTCTGGACTCTGCCCATTCATTTTTTCTACCTTCAACCCTTGGAAACCACTGGTCCTTTTCTATTTCCATAGTTTTGACTTTTCCAGAAGATCACATAGTTGAATCATAAAATATATGGCCTTTTTGGATTGGCTTCTTTGGCTTAGTAATATGAATTTAAGGGGGCTTTTCATGGCTTGACAGCTCGTTCCATTTTAGCACTGAATATTATCTGGATATATCCCATTATCTGGATATACTGCAATATACTTATTCACTTACGTACTGAAGAACATCTTCATGGCTTCCAAGTTTTGATAATTATGAATGAAGCCACTGTAAACACCCATGTGCAGGTTTTTGGGTGGACATATATTTTTGGCTCATTTGAGTAAATATAGAGGTGCACAATTGCTTGATTATACAGTAAGAATATGTTCCTTTTTAAAGAGATTTGCCAACTTGTCTTCCAAAGTGGCTGTTCCAGTCTGTCTTCCCATCAGGAGTAAATATGAGTCCCTAAAATTCCATTACCTCATCACTTTGGCATTTCGGCTACTCCAAAAGGTGTACAATGGCTCCTCATGGTTTTAGTTTGTATTTCCCTAATGACCTATGGTATTGGACATCTTTTCATAGGCATATGAGTTGCCTATGTCCTTTTTTTGGTAAGGTGTTTAGGTTTTCCGACCACGTTTTAATTGGATTATTTAATTTCTTACTATAAGATTTCTTTATTTATTTTGGATAAATAGATCTTTTGTATACAAGTCTTTTGCAAATATTTTCTCCTGGAGTCTGTGACTCCTCATTTTCTTGACATTGTGTTTTGGAGAGCAAACATTTTTAATTTTAATAAAGCCCAGTATCATGTATCATGTATCATACCTTTGGGGGTCACCTAGGTTTCCTGTGTTCTTTACCAGTTTAATAGTTTAGTAATTTATATTTAGTTCTATAATTCATTTTGAGTGAATTTTTGCAAAAGGGGTAAATCTGTGTCTAGAATTATTTTTCTCTTTTGCCTGGGGATGTCCAGTTGTTTGAACATTGTTTGTCTGAAAAATCTATTTTTGCTTCACTGTATTGTCTTTACTTCTCCACCGAAGACCAGTTGGTAGTATGCTTTGTTTCTGGGCTTGCTATTCTTTTCTGTTGGTTTATTTGTTTATTTGTTTACCAGTAAAATATTATATTGATTATTATAGGTAGTCTTGAACGTGGGTACTGTCAGTCCTCCACTTTTCAAAATTGTGTTGACTAGTCTGTTTTTTATTTTTTTCTTCTCCATAAAAACTTTAGAATAAGTTTGTCAATATTCACAAAATAAACTTGCTTGGACTTTGATTTAAATTGCATGGTATCTATAAATAAAGATTGAAAAACTGTCTCTTTGACAATCTGAGTCTTATCCATGAAAATGTGATATCTCTCTATTTACTTAGTTCCTTTTAGTATTTTTTTTTTTACAGAATTCTGTAAGTTTCCTCGAACAGATTGTAAATCTATCTTGTTAGACTGATATTTCAGTATTTCATTTCATTGGGTGTTATTGTACATGTAATTATGTTTTTAAATGTGAAACTCCACTTTATTTTTATTGCTGGCATACAGGGAAGTGATGGATTTTGTATATTTATCTTGTATTCTGTAAACTTGCCATAATCACTTATTAGTTCCAGGAATTTTTTTATGCATTCTTTCAGACTTTCTACACATATAATTATGCCATCTGTGAATAAAGACAGTTTTATTTCTTCCTTTCCAATCTGTGAACAGTTGTTTCCTTTTCTTTTCTTATTGCATTAGTTAGGACTTCCAGGATAATGTTGAAAGTAGGGGAATAGCCTTGTTTTTCTTCCTGATTTAGCTTTCTTCCTGATTACAGCTTTGAGTTCCTAATCATTAAGTATGAGGTTAGCTGTAGGTTTTCTACAGCTGTTCGTTATCAAGTTAATGAAGTTCCCTCTATTCCAAGTTTGCTGAGAATTTTTTTATAAAAATCATGAAGGGATCTGTATTTTGTTAGATACCTTTCAATATATATTTTCTTCTTTATCTATTTATCTATTTTACTCTGTATCAATTTTTCTTCTTTAGTCTATTGATGTTGATAGATTATATTAGTTGATTTTTGAATGTTGAACCAGGCTTTTATACCTAGAAAATCCCCACTTGTTTGTGATATATAATTATTTCTATATGTTATTGGATTTGACTTACTAAAATTTTGTTGACATTTATTTATTTATTTATAAAATTATATATGACAGCAGAGTGCATTACAATTCGTATTACACATATATAGCACAATTTTTCATATCTCTGGTTGTATACATAGTAAATTCACACCAATTCGTGTCTTCATACATGTACTTTGGGTAATAATGATCATCACATTCCACCATCATTAATAACCCCATGCCCCCCTCCCTTCTCCTCCAACTCTTCTGCCCTATCTAGAGTTCATCTATTCCTCCCATTCTCCCCCTCCCTATCCCACTATGAATCAGCCTCCTTATATCAGAGAAAACATTCATCACTTGGTTTTTTGGATTGGCTAACTTCACTTAGCATTATCTTCTCCAACATGATCTATTTACCTGCAAATGCCATGACTTTATTCTCTTTTATTGCTGAGTAATATGCCATTGTGCAAATATGCCACATTTTTTTAATCCATTTATCTAATGAAGGGCATCTATTTTGGTTCCACAGTTTAGCCATTGTAAATTGTGCTGCTATAAACATTGATGTGGGTGTGTTTCTGTAGTATGCTATTTTTTAAGTCCTTTGGGTATAGACTGAAGAGATGGATAGCTGGGTCAAATGGTGGTTCCGTTCCCAATTTTTCAAGAAATTTCCATATTGCTTTACATATTGGCTGCTCCAGTTTGCAGTCCCACCAGCAGAGTATGAGTGTACCATTTCCCCACATCCTCTCCAACATTTATTGTTGTTTGTCTCCATAATAGCTGCCATTCTGACTGGTGTGAGATGAAATCTCATAGTGGTTTTGACTTGCATTTCTCTAATTGCTAGTGTGATGAACATTTTTTCATATACTTGTAGATTGATTGTACATCATCTTCTGAGAAGTGTCTTTTCAGGTCCTTGGCCTATTTATTGAGTGAGTTTTTTTTTTAAATTTTTTATTTTGTGGTGATTAGCTTTTTGAGTTCTTTATATACCCTAGAGATTAGGGCTCTCTCTAATGTGTGAGGGGTAAAGATTTGCTCCCAAGATGTAGGCTCTCTATTCACCTCACAGATTGTTTCTTTTGATGAGAAGAAACTTTTTAGTTTGAGTCAATCTCATTTATTCTTTATTTTAATTCTTGCACTATAGGAGTCTTATTAAGGAAGTTGGGGCCTAATCCCACATAATGGAGATTAGGGCCTACTTCTATTAGATGCAGGGTTTCTGGTTTAATTTCTAAGTCCTTGATCCATTTTGAGTTGAGTTTTGTTCATGGTGAGAGATGAGGGTTTAATTTCATTTTGTTGCATATGGATTTCCAGTTTTCCCAGCACCATTTGTTGAAGAGGCTCTCTTTTCTCCACTGCATGTTCATGTCATCTTTGTCTAATATAAGATAATTGTAATTTTGTCTCTGTGTCTTCTATTCTGTACCATTGGTCTACCAGTCTATTTTGGTGCCAATACCGTACTGTTTTTGTTACTATTGCTCTGTAGTATAGTTTAAGGTTTGGTATAGTGATGCCACCTTCTTCACCCTTCCTGCTAAGGATTGCTTTAGCTATTCTGGGTCTCTTATTTTTCCAGATGGATTTCATGACTGATTTTTCTATTTCTATGAGGAATAGCATTGGGATTTTGACCAGAATTGCATTAAATCTGTATAGTGCTTTTGGAAGTATGGTCATTTTGATAATATTAATTCTGCCTACCCAAGAGCAAGTTAGATCTTTACATCTTCTAAGGTCTTCTTCAATTTCTTTCTTTAGGGATCTGTAGTTTTCATTATATAAATCTTTCACCTCTTTCATATTTTATTTTATTTTTTTGAGGCTATTGAAAATATGATAATTTTCCTCATTTTCATTTCTGAGGATTTGTCACTGATATACAGAAATGTCTTTGATTGATGAGTGTTGATTTTATATCCTGCTACTTTGCTGAATTCATTCACTAGTTCTAGAATTTTTTTGGTGGAAATTTTAGGCTCTTCTAGGTATAGAATCATATCATCAGCAAATAGTGCCAATTTGAGTTCTTCTTTTCCTATGTGTATCCCTTTAATTTCCTTTATCTGTCTAATTGCTCTGGCCAGTGTCAAAAGACTATGGTAAATAGAATTGGTGAATGAGGGCATCCCTGTCTTATTCCAGTTTGTAGAGGGAATGCCTTCAATTTTTCTCCATTTAGAATGATGTTGGCCTGGGGCTTAGCATAGATAGTCTTTAAAATGTTGAGATATGTTTCTGTTATCCCTAGTTTTTATAGTGTTTTGAACATAAAGTGGTGCTGTATTTTGTCAAATGCTTTTTCTGCATCTATTGAGAGGATCACATAATTCTTATCTTTAAGTCTATTGATCTGATGAATTACATTTATTGATTTCCATATGTTGAACCAAACTTGCACCCCTGGGATCAATCCCACTTGATTGTGGTGCACAATCTTTTTGATATGTTTTTGTATGTGATTTGCCAGAATTTCATTGAGAATTTTTGCATCTATGTTCATTAGAGATATTGGTCTGAAGTTTTCTTTTTTGATGTGTCTTTTCCTAGTTTTGGAATCAGAGTGATATTAGACTCATAGAATGAGTTTGAGAGTGCTGCCTCTTTTTTCTATTTCCTGAAATAAATTGGAGAGTTGGGTTTTAGTTCTTCTTTAAAGGTCTTGTAGAACTCAGCTGTGTATCTGTCTGGTCCTGGGCTTTTCTTAATTGGTAGACTTTTGATGGCATCTGCTATTTGGTCACTTCAAATTGATCTGTTTAAATTGTGTATATCATCCTGATTCAATTTAGGCAAATTATATGACTCTAGAAATTTGTCGATGCCTTCAATATTTTCTATTTTATTGGAGTACAAGTTTTCAAAATAATTTCTAATTATCTTTTGTATTTCTGTAGTGTCTGTTGTGATATTTCCTTTTTTATCACGTATGTTAGTGATTTGAATTTTTTTTTCTCTTCGTTAGCATGGCTAAGGGTCCAATTTTATTTATTTTTTCAAAGAACCAACTTTTTGTTCTGTCAATTTTTTCAATTGTTTTTTTGTTTCAATTTCATTGATTTCAGTTCTGATTTTAATTATTTCCTGTCTTCTGTGCTTTTGGTGTTGATTTGTTGTTCTTTTTCTAGGGCTTTGAGATGTAGTGTTAAGTCATTTATTTGTTGACTTTTTCTTCTTTTAAGGAATGAACTCCATACAATGAACTTTCCTCTTAGAACTGTTTTCCTAGTGTCCCAGAGATTTTGATATGTTGTATTTGTGTTCTCATTCCACCTCTAAAATTTTTTAACTCTCCTCCTTGATATCTTTTGTAACCCATTGTTCATTCAGTAGCAAATTATTTAGTCTTCAGGTGTTGGAGTGGATTTTATTTCTTATTTTATCATTGATTTCTAATTTTATTCCATTATGATCTGATAGAATGCCAGGTAGTATCTCTAGTTTTTTATATTTGCTAAGAGTTGCTTTGTGGAATAGTATATGGTCTACTTTAGAGAAGGATCCATGTGCTGCTGAGAAGAAAGTATATTCTCTCATTGAAGGATGGAATATTATATATATGTCATTTAAGTCTAAGTTAATGATTATATTATTGAATTCTAGTTTCTTTGTTCAGCTTTTGTTTGGAAGACCTATTTAGTGATGAAAGAGGTGTTTTTATGATTCTATCCTTATTCTGTATGCTAGGCAGTTTCATTTTAATGTGCCTTGGTGTAGGTATGTTGCAATTTTGTACAATTGGTGTCCTGTAAGCTTCTTGTATTTGGCCTTCCAATTCATTTTTCATGCTTGGGAAATTTTCTGATATTATCTCATTGAAGAGATTATGCACTCCTTTAGTTTAAAACTCTGTGCCTTCCTCTAGCCCAATAACTTTTAGTTTGGGTCTTTTGATGCTCTTCCATAATTCTTGGATGTTCTGTTCATGGTTTCTAACTTTCTTCACTGTGTGATCAACTTTATTTTCCAGATTATATACTTTGTCTCCATTATCTTATGTTCTTTCTTCCAAGTGATCTAGTCTGTTGGTTATGCTTTCTATTTATTTGATTTATTGTATCCTTCATTTCAAGGATTTCTGACTGTTTTTTTTTTCCAGGATCTCCATCTCTCTCTTGAAGTAATCTTTTGCTACCTGTATTTGCTCTCTTATCTCATTGTTGGAGTGATCAATTTTTGCTTGTATTTTCTCATTTAGGTCATTCTTTAATTCACAGATCATTTTAATTATGAACCTTCTGAACTCCTTCTCTGACATTTCATCAATTTTGCTGTCCATGAGTTCTGTTATTATAGTATCCTGGTTTGTTTGGGGGCAATTTTCCTCCCTTGTTTTTTCACGTTGTCTATGTGCCTTTCTTGCAGTGTGGATCTGAGATATTATAGTTTCTTCCCTGTATTCTTATAGTTCCTGTGCAGATTGTCTGTTTCTCACCTTGATGTTGGGCTTCCAGACCCTGCTGGTGTCCCTCAATGGATGCTACCTCATCCTGGATCTGGGTCCTGTATAAGTTGGAGTGGGTGGATCTGGGCTGCTGGGCTTGACCTCCCATGGTAGTCTGCTGATAGGAAGGGGTGGTCCTGAGCCAGAGGCTAGGCTCTCTTGGGTGTCTGCCCCACCTGGGGAGGGGTGGATTGGGCCTGCTAAGTGCCTGGGTCCAGCTCAGGCAGGTGTGGGTGGATCTGGGCTGCTGGATTTGACCTCTCGTGGTAGTCTGCTGGTGGGAAGGGGTGGTCCTGTGCCAAAGGCTAGGCTCTGGCAGTGTCTGCTCCATTAGGGGAGGGGTGAACTGGGCCTACTGAGAACCTGGATCCCTTGTGGGCTGGTTTGGGCCGTCTGAGATGGATCTCGGCTCCCACGGAAGTCCATTGGTCAGAAGGGGCGGTCCTGTGCCAAAACAAAACTGTTGAGAATTTTTGCATACATATTAATGAGAGGTATTAGTTGTTTTCTTATAATATCTCTGTCTGGTTTTTATATTGAAGTACTGCTGGCCTTCTAGGGTGACTTAGGAAGTGTTACCTCTGGTTCTATGTTCTGGAAATGGTTGGTATAATTTCTGTCTTAGGTACTAGTAGAATTAACAGATTGTCTGTACCTCACCTTGATGTTGGGCTTCCAGACCCTGCCAGTGTCCCTCAGTAAATGCTACTGCATCTAAGGTTGGTGGTGGCAATAGCAGAGGTAACTCGAGATAATAGTTAAGGTGCCCCAAGATGGAAGCAATGTCTTACAAATAAGGAGCTACAAGAGTGGGCCTCACACTCCTTTTGGGATTCCTGCTCTGAGATGCAGCTGCTTGTAGGCCCTGTCTGTTGTCAAAAAGTTAGGGGCTACTGTGTGGGGAAGGCTATGGCAATGACTGCAGTGTCCCAAGATAGAAGGGGGTTAGGCTTAATCTCTCAGGTGGGGGTGGGGGGGTGAACTCGGACCTACCCTGGACCTGGGTCCTGTGCTAGTCGGTGTGGACAGATCTGGGCTGGGCCTGACTCCCTCGGTAGTCTTCTGGTCAGAAGAGGCAGGCAGTCCTGTGCTGGAAGCTGGGCTCTGGTGGGTGCCTGCTGGTGGAGGGGTAGACCCAGGCCTACTGTGAGCTGGGCCCCACACAGGCCGGTGTGGGTGAATCTGGGCCGCTGGGCTTGACCTCCAGTGGTAGTCTGCTGCTCAGAAGGGGTGGTTCTGCGCCTCTCTGGCGGGTGTCTGCCTCGCTGGTGGAGCAGTGGACCAGGACCTACTGCGAGCCTGGGGGCCCACGCAGGCTGGTGTTGGCGGTCTCCCTTGTGTGGTTTTTAATTGAGCAATATTATATGATTTTGTTTTTTTTTTCCTTTCTGAGCATATCAGTCATACTATTACTCTTTCTTTCTTTTTTAATATTTTTTGTAGTTGTAGATGGACAGAATGCCTTTATTTTATTTGTTAATTTTTATGTGGTGCTGAGGATCCAACCCAGTGCCTCATGAATGCTAGGCCAGCGCTTTGCCACTGAGATGCAGCCCCAGCCCCTCCTCCTCCTCCTCCTCCTCCTCCTCCTCCTCCTCCTCCTCCCCCCCCTCCTCCTTCTTCTTCTTCTTCTTTTTTAGTTTTTATTTTTTAGCAATTGCCCTAGAGTTTGAGATATAAATTTACCATGAATCCAAATAAATACTATGTACCAATTGACAGATTGTCCAAGTACCTTATAATAACAAATTAATTCTCATTGTACTTACTAGGTCAGATTTGAATATTTATTAAACTGGCCTATCGGCTGTGGGCATTTGTGTTTCCCAAAGTCCTTCATGACCTTATGAAAAAGATTGTTTAGAATACAATAACTGTGTAATCTCTCTCAGAAGAATTTCATTTTAAATAAGAATGCTTGTTAACTCAAAAAGAATGACTTTCTAATGACTGAATTTTAGAGAGTGTGGATGGATCAGAGATTTTGGAGCTGGGCTTTCCTGCCTGACGTATCTCAGGTTAGAATTTCCCACATGAGCTAAGTTGTACTCCTGGATGTTTTCTAGCTCTCTGAACAAAAGCTAGCTCTTTCTTCTTCATGTACTTTTTGTGTCTTTTCTCTTAATGAGGGTGTAGGTTTCCACAGATAAAGAGAGAGTGTTGGGACTCAATTTCTCAGAAGAAAGCTAAATTATTCTTGTCTTTAAATAATTTGTGGTTGTTTTCCCTGGTGTCTTGACGCAGAATTCAACCAAGAATTCTCAAACTTCTGCCCTGATACCAGATGCATCAGGATGACTGGGAAGGATTAAAACGACAAATGAACAAACAAACAAAACAAAATGAAACATCAACTATAACCATCACAACTTTTTCC
This sequence comes from Urocitellus parryii, assembly GCF_045843805.1. Classification (NCBI taxonomy): domain Eukaryota; kingdom Metazoa; phylum Chordata; class Mammalia; order Rodentia; family Sciuridae; genus Urocitellus; species Urocitellus parryii. Next base: position 151,466,080 of record NC_135536.1, read on the forward strand.
AGAGGCCAACTTTCAGAGATTCCATATATCTAAGTAATACCTAAGAATCTGTGTATTTTTTGTAAAAGTGGTCACATTTTTGAATGGGAATTTACAATCCAGATAACAGGGAGAAAGTTTATTTGGTTTCCATGATTGATTGATGCAAGGCAGTCTGTTAAAGTTGAGTCATGGACCTACCCAGGTGCTTCTACCTTCATACTAGGTTGTTTTGATGCCTATCGTTGTCATCCGATCATAATTTCAGTAAGCATTTCAGTGTGTATTTTAAAACATAAAAGAGTGCATTTAATAATTCATAGTATTATTAGACATAACAATTAATCATTCCTTAATATGAAAAACCTAGTCGGGTGAGTTTTTACTGATGTTTGGTACAAATCAGGAATCAAACAAAATCCACTATTGCATTTTATGGACAAGTTTCATTGTATGTGTGTATGTGTGTATGTTCCTGGGAATGGAAACCAGGCTTCACATAGGCTAGACTGGTCCCACCACCCCCCTCACTTTTTCCTCTGAAATTCATTTGTTGAAGAAACTGGATCCATGTTTCCTTACAGCTTCTCTAATTTTCTTATGCATGTGAATCACCTGCTGATTTTGTTACAAAGCAGCGCTGGTTTAGCAGGTCAGAAGAAGCAGTCTGAAGAAGGACCTGGGATTGGGCGTTTCTGAACCCCTCCCCAGTGCTGCTGGGTCTGTTAGTTCTCAGACCACTGTTTGGGCAGTAAGGCTAGTCAACGGAAGATTGCAGAGGTGCTAACACCACCTACCTCTGTCCTTGTAAACTTGGGTCAGACTGTAGGCCCTGGTCAGATTCAAGTTTGAGGCTGGGCAAGCACCCTGGAAGGATGTGTTGTGCACTCATTACTACCATGGGAATTAGTGCAGAGTCAAGAGCAGAGCCCACAGGACTGGCTGGCCTCCAACTTCTCCCCATTTCTTATCTTCTGCAGCCCTGTCTTGGTTCCTTTGGGCTGTTACAGCAAGTATATGCCTTAACAATAGACATTTATTTATCATAGTTCTGGATGCAGGGAAGTGCAAGATCTATCTAGCAGATCCAGTGTCTGGCATGAGTTTGATTCCTGGCTTGTACACACTGCCTTCTCCATGTGTCCCCTTGTGGAGGAAAACAAGGTGAGAGGAAGCACATACTCTTGTTTTTCTTCTTATATGCCCTCATGAGCTAATCATTTCCCAAAGGCCTCACAATATGCAGTCTACCCTAAGCTCCTATTTGGAGGCTTTGACTCTGACAGTAGCCTGGTTAGCCTTGGATCAATTATTGTGGGGGCGTGAGGCTGTACCGAGAGCTCCTGACTCCCTTGTTGCTACTTGGGCAGCCTTAGTGACAGGTCCCTGATTAGCTACTGTATTATCTTGGGAGGGGCACAGTGCTATAATAATGGTACCAATAAATGATACTTGTCAGTATCCCGGCTCTTGCTTAGTTCTTTGACAGTGACCTTGGGCTTGACCACTTGACTTACTTTGACCAGGAGGCATCTTCAGAGACTTGACAAGAGTTTGCATAGACTGGGGCTTGCACTGCTTGCTGTTCCTTGTAAGGAAGCCTGTTTAGACTCTTAGACAATGTGAGGGCACATGGAGAGAGGTCCACTGACAGTCATGGTGCTGGGCATGGCCGTGAGGCCATCTCAGGCCTCCCAGCCCCAGCTGAGTGGAATCCATCCAGGTGAGTGACTATCCACTGAGCCCAGTAGACCAAGAATCATTGAAAATAACAAATTGTTATTGTTCTAGGTCACCAAAATTATACTATGAATGCATCACAGCTGATTTGGTCAGTGGGAGCTGCTGCTCTCTGAACTCAGAGAATCCCAGCACCTGTCTCTATGAGGATTCAAACATGGTAAGCTGATACCTGGTAATGCTTCAAGAAAGCAATCAGCTTTGCATCCCTACATTGCCTTTGAGTTTTAAATCATCAAGAGGTAGGTATATGGTGAAGCACTGGGGATGCCTGCTTTGGAGTTGGTGGCAATAGGTGTTGCCTCAAGGTGTAACCCTGGAACTAACTATTGTCCTTGCAGTGTTACTGTGTTCTTTTGACTTCTGTGGCTTCATGTTTCAAAGGCATATAATAATATCTATTTTAGGGATATTGTGATATTTAAGTAATATTACCTAATTAGTGCTGAATCTGGTGCATGGTAGTTACACAATTTATTATTATTATTATTATTATTAAACACTGCCATAAGCTTAGTAGATAATCCACTTGCTCTTTCCCTCTGTCCCTTAAAGTGTGGTTCATAGGCCAGCAGCATCAGCAGCACCTCGAGCTTGGCAGGAAAATAACTTCTCAGGTTCCTGTTCAGAATTACTACATCAGAAGAGACTCTAGGGTTAGGACCTCCAAACCCACTAGTTATCTAGGTCATTCTGTTGCCTTCTAATAACTTTTTCTATTTTAAAAGCACAAAGGTATAGAAATCCCCATAAAACGTACAGATTAATGAGTCACTTTGGGCAAATGCCATCAAAGTTACCACACAGGTCAGGAAGTGAATCTCCTGGCCCCTTTCTTGTACCTGCCCTGTGATTAGCTCTTTGCAGTTTTTTTTAACAGTCATACAGTTGTAATATCCAGCTGCATTCTCTGAATCCAATAGTTTAATTTTCCTTTTAAAATTTGTGATGTCTCTTAACTTACAGTTTCTCTCTCCTGTAAATTAAGTCTTTCCCCCTTCCTGTAGAAGAATTCAGGTTGTGGTTTTCCTGTCTGGGTTTTGCAGCCCATACAGATGTGATGCAATTCAAGAGCTGTGCTATCCTGTGTCTCATGCAGCTGGACTCAAGAGGCAAGTCAGACCCAGGCACCATCCCATCATCTAAGCCAGGTGTGTTCCTTCATCAGGAGGCATGGGTTGTCCAGATGGTTTTACTTTTTAAACACTTGCAGCCTCCTGATACACAACACCAAGGGCCATTTGTTTATTTGAGTTTGCAAAACAGTGATCTATTTCTATCTTTTTATTTTCAGTTTGTACTGGATAGTTTGATAAAGATGCTTTTCCTCATCTTCTGCTGGGTTGCACAGAGATATAGTTCATAAAGGAAAAGGACAAATGCTTGTTACTTTCTCTTTATTTTTTCACATCATTATGATATATACCAATAATTTCTTTTTATTTAAAGATACTATGTTGGTTTTGTGTCATCTTCAAAAGATGACCAGTTGATTTGGAAAAAAATATTTCTTAAAAATTTTCAGTGTACATTATAATTTTTTATATTTATTTGTTTATTTTTTATGTGGTGCTGAGGATGGAGCCCAGTGCCTCACACATGCTAGGCAAGAACTCTACCACTGAGCCACAACCCTAGCCCTGGGGGATAATATTATTATACATTTATGAATTTATATTTGGTGGGTTTCAATATATTGTAATTATTTTCCTATTTGAAGCTCAACTTATCTCATAGTGGATTCTCTTCATGCTGGCTCCTGAGTCCTGCTGTGATACTCCTGGTCTTTGAGAGTATCCTTCCTGTCTGCTAGGACAAGATATTCCAGGCTCACTTAGTACATTTCCTCTCTCAGACATGGGACAGAGCATGAAGCTCTAGTAACGTTGATTTCTTTCAAAGGGACATGGTATTTCAAGATCAGAGTCTGTATACTAAATACATTTATTGGGACTGCATGGATTACTATTTCTGTATATGTATATATGCACCATATGTATGTATGTATGTAGGCCTGCATGCATGCATAAGATCAAAGTGTGGGCAGAGTTGGTTTCCCTTGAGGTCTCATTCCTTAAATTGCAGATGGCCATCTTTTTGCTAAGTCCTTACATGATCTTTCCTTGGTACATGCACACTTCTGATGACCCTCTGTACACCCAAATTTCCTTTTCTTACAAAGACACCAGTCAGATTGGATTAGACTCACTCTAATGGCCCCATTATAACTTAACCATCATTTTCAAGACCCTATCTCCAAATGCAAACACATTTCGAGGTTCGGGGAGCTAGGGTTTCAACATATAAATTTTGGGGGGACACATTTGAACACATAATTTTCCATCATTTTTGTTTGTTTTTGTGTGCGTGTGTTTGGGGGAGATTTAACACTTTGTTCCATATTCCTAGAATCTACCTGTCTCCTTTGATGATTTTCATGCTCAATTGAGCCCACGGCATACCTAAGCCTGTCTTTCTTTGTAGTACTTACGCCTTGACATCTGGTGTATCCAAGTGGTCTTTCTACCACCCTAGGCAAGCACTTTTTTGTTTGTGTGTGTGGGGCTAAGGATCAAACTCAGGTCCTTGCATGTACTAGACAAGCACTATACCACTGAGCTCTATCACCGGCCTCTTCCTGCCACACCTAGAAGACAGCAAGGGACTTGGCCTATAGTAGCTTTGCTGGTCCACAGTATGATCTCAATAAATAGCCATGGAATAAATATATAGGAAGTAGTGTTGCTTAGTAAAGGGAAAAAAGCTTGGGAGTTGTGAGTTTCATATTTAAGTCCAGGTTCTGCCAGGACTTGGGTTTTTGCCTTGCAGAAAATCACCTAAAGTTTTTTATTTTTTTAAAGCAAGTATCTCTTTTATTTTGAATAGCAAAGTAAATATTTCCACAGTCTTTAAAATAAACATATTTAAGGCACTGCATGGAAACAAACACACACCACAAATACACACACATATAGCACATACCACATAAAACACCTGAAGTCTTCTAGTACCACCCTCTTTCCTGTGAAGTCTGAGGAGATTGGATGGGTCCTTCGAAGGCCCTTCTCAGCTCTCATATTCAGTACTTCAGGTGGGTATATTTGCATATGGCCTTAACAGGGATGCTTGAAGTAGTGTTTATTCCACAAAGCAATTACCTTCTCTGTAACTAGAAGTGATAATGGCAGTCAACCCCAACACAGAAGGTGAAGAAGGTCATTGCTCTTACTGGCATCAAGGTGGTTCTAACAGGACCATGGACTTTATTCTCAGGCTACTGATTGAGAAAGAGTTTTTGACTGGGTAAGTACTTTGGGGGATACTTTGGAGAAATACAGTCTTCGGAAAAGAATGGAGATCTTGTAAGAAGCAGATTCTAGGGAGTTAGCTAAAGATAGAATCATTTGCTGGGAAGGTGAAGGTGAATAGTCTTTGCATGCCATTTTTTTTTTAGTCTGTGTTTGCACCCATCATTCATCTGTATTAACAGTTGTTTCCTGGTCCTCCCTCTATCCATAGCTTTGTTACCCTATATCTTGATCTATGTAAAATGCATGTCTGATTTTATAAAAACAATGGAAATTTTTATAAAAACAATGAAATGAAATTTCCATCATTTAACACTTTAACAAAGTGTTAAATCGCCCCCAAACACATGCACAATGAAAATAACAATGTAAATCAGTACACAATGCAGTCCAGTTCATTTTAACATTAAATTTATTAAGAAGCTGTGAATCTGTCAGAAATTGAGGCAGAAAGCTTGTAGCCCAAGTTTGAGGTAGCATGTTCAGTGTCAGCAAAAATGATAGGATCTTGGAAAGGAGAGAGATGCTGAGAACCATCCAGCCAGATGGCTTACCAGACCTCAGAGCCCTGGATCAAGGATGAGCCCTGTCTCATCCATCCAGACATTAACCAATTTCTTTCAAATGCTACAAGCATTTGAAGACTCCAAGTCTAGGGCTGGAATTCCAAAAATGAGACATGATCTTGCTGCCCTCAAGTTGCTTAGTTTTGTGGCAGGATCAACATGTAAATAGAGATTCATTATACAGTGTGAAAACACCATAACAGGAGTACATTCAAATGAAGAGAAGAACATCACTGTTGGAGTGGGGGCGCAGGGTGACCAGGAAACTTCCGAGCCAGCATTTGCCTGGTCTGAGAAGAAATGTGCATTAAATAGCAGGGGAATGGGGAAGAGCTGGAATGGCAGTCCCTCCTGATGCCTTGGAGGGGGAATACTGTGCAGTTGTGGAAGGGGGTCTTTCATGGACTGATGTGGCAGATGGTGTAGGAGAGTTATGCAGGCATTGGGTCACAAGGGACCATAGAAGCCTCACTGTGAGATTTGTGTTTCACTCTGTAGGAGATGAGGAATGTTGAGAAGGGGTGTGATAACAATATGAATTGCATCTTGAAAAATAATTCTGGATGCTCTGTGATGAATGGATTGGAGTAAGATGAGGAAAGGAGATCAGATGGGAGACTACTGAACACTGTCCAGGAAAAGTATATTGAACATCCATTGGGCTGCCAGGGATAGGACACTGTGCTAAATCTGAAGTAATAAGGAGCCCTTTTCACTTACTAAGGTAGTGCAGGCAAGAAGCAAAAGGGAAGGGTACGGCCCCTCCACATTTCATTTTCCCCCTCTGAATGGCCCTGGGCAAGAATAGGTCAACCCATGCAGCACAGATGAGGGAATGTCTCACTACCCAGGATCCCTAATACAATGGGCTCTGGAGTCTGGGGAAGGGAAGTGGGGAATAAATGGTGAAAAAGTACTGAGTTGGGTGAGGGAGAGTACCTTAGCTGAGCTGAAGTTGGGGTTCTGATGTAGAGCACTTGCTTAGCATGTGCTAAGAATAACCTTGATGCAAAGGAAGAGCAGGCTTCATTAGCCCTCTCTTATTGAACATCCCTAGGAGTTGAAGAGTTTTCATACCCCATCCACATGAGACCCACCTTCTTTGCTTTATTTATGTTTCTCAGAGTTATTATGATCAGTGTGTCTGCCTGCAGTTCTGTTGGCTCCTTTCCGAACGTTTTTGTTTTGTTTTGATTTTCTTAGTCTCCAAACCTGTTCTCATGCCAGGTTCTTAAGCCTGCTTGCACAATAGAATCCTGGGGGAACTTTAAAAAACATTTAGAACCCAAGTCTCTTCCCTGGAAGTCATGATGTGAGGCTGCCTGCAACCTCCAGGGGACTGGAACTTGCAGCCAGGTGGTCCTCACTGCTCTATAGGGAGGCATACTTGGGTTTCAGAGTCAGCCTGACAGAGAAACTGAGAAAGATATTAAAGCAGACCTCTTTGGGATTTGAGGCATAAAACAATTGCCAAGAGCACTGTTAAAAACCGGAAGGAGAATGACCCTGAAATATGTCCAAGGTTCATGGCCAATATGACCCAGGTTCTGTTCAGTCCTAGCATATGCAAAGCAAGGCACTGGATCCAATCCCAACTTCACAAAACAAGACACAACAAAACAACCTAAGCTGGGCTATGGGGTAGGCTTGTGGGCCTAGAAAGGGGACACTCTCCCTGCCCATCACACCTGCTATTTGCATCAATATTTTTTTTTTGTACTAGGCCAAGCATCAAGTTGCTTCTGGAAATGAATCCAAAGATGTCATGCAATAATGCCATTTAAAGTCAGAAAACCCAGGCCAAGAGCAAGTCTGAAGTCTAGGAATGAGATCCTGGTTTGGACACATCTCTGAGTCTTTTTATTTTGAAATTAAACCCTCAGCACACCCCTTGTTAAAGTTCACAGCCCTGACCTCTGTCGATTTGCCCCTCTTTTAAATTCATTGAGAATCTGCACTTTGTTTTTTACATACCTTGCTGTTCTTAATTTGCTATTTTATACAGGGTCAGTAGTGAAAAACTTGAACATCCCAGAGACACTCTCCCCACTGCGTCATCCCAGTACCTCCTCCACTGTCACTTTCCATAGAAAGACAACACACAGGTGCAGCAACACAGCCTGTGGGGACACTCAAGAGCTAATGGAATTTTATTTTTGTTCTTCAAGGCTGCCTGCATTCCCCTTGAAATGGGCACCACTTTACTTTATGCCCATGGCCAGTACAGAGGGTCCCCAGCCCAGAAGGAGAAGGAGCTGCTACTTTCTCAGATTATGTGTCCACACATGTGACCCTAAGTCAGGTGAGCAGACTTCCCAAATCAGAGGATTAGCCCAGCATCCCCTGCTCTGTGGTCTTTCTCAGGAGCACACAGCCTTCATCAAAGACAATCGCCCAGGACAGAAGAGTGTGAGGCTTAGTCCACAAAAGGGAGGCAGGAAGGAAATGTGCTTTCCCATAAAAATGCAAACAGGTTTTTCTCTTTTGCAGGAGGCTCTGGCTGAGCTGGAGGGAGGCTTCTGAACAGCTGGTTTGAGTCAGCTGAAGTGGAGCAGACTGTGGCATTTCTTCTATTTTAGGAGCTTTTTTTTTCATCTGTGAAATGGAGATAACAACATCTACTCCATAGCGTCCTTGTGAAGACAGATGATGAAAAAAACGGCACAGCCTGTCATGGGTGCAAAACCATCGCTGTTTCTTTCCTCCTTCTCAGAGAGAGGACTTGGGGGATATGGAGTCCCTGGTTCTGCTCCTGGTGGCATGTGCTGCCAGACATTAGTCTCCATCCAGTCTTGGGGGCAGAGAGGGCATCATGGGTAGGGGATCCCCTGACTAGAGGGTTGGCTGGCTGTGGCCGCCTTGCCAACTTGGGAAAAGGGGTAAAAACACGGAGTTAGATCATGGTGGCTTTGTAGGGAAGGGTCAAGGAGTAAGGGTGACCTTTGGGACAGCATTCCTTGCTTGGTACATGTATAAGAGCCTTCCAATCCACGGCTGGTCCAGGATCTGCCTGGGAAAGGATGCTCAAATCCCTCAGAGAGACATGGAGTTTTGCCATGACTCTTTTGCCTCAAGTCTAGAGGAATTTCCCCTCCCCACAGGCGGTGTGCATCCTCACATGTCTTATAGTCCCAGCCCAGCCCTGACAGGGCTGCATTCTGATAGGGCCCCTGGCAGGCTGAGGCACTTCTGCACATAGTGATAGTTCATCATGTCCACAGATCCAAGGCAGACAGCCCTGCACCTGAGGGACCATCTTGCCTCACACCACAACTGTGCTGTGGTATTATATTTTCACTTGAAGAGGTACTCATTCCCATCCCATTCCTGCATTAAAACTTCATTTTTCCAGGAGCTGCTGGATAATGAAAGCCAAGGACAATAGGGACACCCATCCTCCCTGTTCTAGGTAACCTGGTTGGTTCCAGATGACTGGACAAGAAAATCAGAGACAAGTGAGAAGCAGAGTAAGATATTGGAAAGTCAAAGTTATCATCATTTCCAGGTTATATGATATATGCTGAGGAAACTCAGGAGAATTGTCTAAAACCCACAGAAGATAATAACTCAGGAAAATCATTATATGTACTCAATAATGTTTTTGTGTACACATAACTTGTGAAAATATAAAAAAATATTTCACTTAAAATAGCAATTAGGTAAGACAATAAGATATAAATTAAAAAGGGTGAACTAGCTTGATTTAATCTATAATATATAGGTAGATCAAAATATCATATTGTACTGCCTAAATAGGCACACTGATGAGTTGTCAATTAAAATTAATTAATTAATAAGTTAAAGAGAAATATGTAAGACCTATAAGTAAATGGGAAGAGATAATTGGCCATAAGCTGGAATGAATCAATACTGGTAAGACGATCATTAGCCCTAAATTATAACATCAGTGTAATCCCAATTTAATATCAACATAATATATGGGATAAATTCACAAGGAAAAAAAATGAAAAGGAAGATTTAGGAGAAAGAATAATAATGGAGATAGAATAGTTCTACTAAATGTAAAATGCATTGTGAAAGTTCAAGAGCTAAATCAGATTGATACTAAAGGTTTTCATGAAGCAGACAGATGGCTATATAATACACACAAATAATGAATTTAAATTTAGTCTATGTGGCAGGTGGCATTTCAAATCAGAAGATCAAAGAGGAATTATTAAATACATGATTTAAAGACAATTGACTATTAGGAAAAAAAATGCTGAATCCTGACCCATTGCCCCACTAGCCCAAAAGAAATTGAAGATGGAGCAGAGATTTGAATACACAAAAATGAAACCAAGACATTTTGCAAGAAAAAAAAATTGAATTTATCTTATTTTGAATAGTAAATGCCTTTCTAAGCAGGATATATATTTGATGGAAATGTTGATATTCTGCATTTGCCTAGAAATAAAAAGCATTGGGAGGGGGGAAAAATCACAAGTGAGAAAAAGTAAACAATGAGCTGGAGAAAATATTTGCAGCACAAGTGGCAAACGGCTTATGTGCTTCATTGAGGAACAAATTTCACAAAGAATTCTCATCAATCAAGAAGAAAAATGTTTAAGACACCAATCAAGAAATGGGATCTTCATAGAAATAAAATTGAAATTGATCAACACATATATTAAAAAGAAGTTTGCTCAATTTCTCGTGGAATTAAAGAAATGCAAGCAATAAAGAGATTTTTTTTTTCCCAAAGCAGCAAAAATGTCCCCTCAGGCTACGCTGTCTGTGATCAGGAGTGATAGCATTGCTCCAGAGAGGGGCAAGCAGAGAGGAGGGAGGAAAGCCTTCCAATTCAGAGTGGGAACCTCGGCTATAGGACCAGGGTCAACTTGTCCACCTGTTTGTCTCCATGCAGGTCCTGGTCATTGGTAGTCCCATCTTCAGGTGGTATTTGCTGAATGCTTGGAAAGAAAGATGGGAGGGAAGTGTCTGTCAACTGACAAGAGCAGACTCCTGGACAAGGGGCAGAGGCTATTCTGAAGCATCTGAGACATCTGGAATTCCGCCTCCTGTAAGAGGTTGCATTCTTCTTTCTGTCTCAGGTGAAAGGATTTGCTTCCCTGTGAGGGATCAAAATATTGCTCTCCCCTTATTCCCTCCCCTACTCACACATAGTGCCTCCTTCTTGCTGGCCTGGTTACTTGCTGGCTGCAGAAAGAAAGTATCCCTACCTTGTTGGGAATTGGAAGATGACTTGGTTGTACACCAAGACATGAACTAGTAAGAAGGATGTGAATGTGATAGTTTATCTGGGAGGTGATTGCAGAAGGTTCAGCAGAGGCAGGAGAAGGAGATGGGAAATGAGGGACCAGAATAAGGCTTTGGGTAACTGGGGCTCAGCCATGTATTATTTAGGGAAATAGGGTGTCATCTTAGGAATGGGGCCAGCTCCAATTAATAATTAGCAAAGAAGCCTGATCCCAAGACAACAGGAAAGCCCTTAGGCAGTGTTCATGTTCTGTAGGAGAAAGGCTGAGGTCAGGAGCCATGAGTTCTGGGGAGCTTGTGGAGGGTCAGCAATAGTTCTGGAATCAATGAGGACCCTAGGGCTACCATTTTTATTGGATGATTTGGAAATGGGTGATCAATATAAAACCTTCTGGAATTGCTGTGGAATGTAATCTATTTAAATGAGAAAAATTATGTATATTTTCTGTCTCCTAATTAATTGGACCACTCAGGGACCCAAGAATTGGAATAAAGCCATTGTGATCTGGGTTTATATTTAATAAAATAAGTGCAAGCACGGTGTTATTCCAGCCACTGGTATTTATCTTCCAAAGTCACTTGGCAGCACTAGCATCTCTAATTGCTAAATATATGTAGTTAACTGAAAAATCGTAAATAATATAGTATGCACTCTCTATTTAGAGCAGTCAAAGAATTTGTACTATGAAGAGAAAATTAGTGATCTTTAAGTACCATGCTAAACAAAAACCGTATTGTACTTTTTATTTATTTTTTTCCTTTTGTGTCTAATTGGTTTTTTATTGGTTGTTCAAAACATTACAAAGCTCTTGACATATTTCATACATTAGATTAAAGTGGGTTAATATGGCATTATGTAAAAATGTGGATGTGTAACCGATATGATTCTGCAATCTGTATTTGGGGTAAAAATGGGAGTTCATAACCCACTTGAATCGTATTGTACTTTTAAAAGAACTGACTTTATGGGAAATTCTTTATTCATTTCAGATGGGAGATCAGCCCACACTCAGCATCAGTTGATATTTCCTGACATTTTTGGAACTATGGCATTGATTCTAGGGAAGATAAGCACAATCCATACACCAAGAGGCAATGCTGGGTTTTATAGTTTGGAACTGCAATGCTCCTTTAGTGTTATTGGGAGAGAATAGAACCCTTAGAAAGTTAGGTCATTGGGGCTGTGCCTTGAAGGGGATATTGGGACCTGTATCTTTCCCTTCTTTCTTTATTCCTCTGTTACCATGAGGTGAAATGCTTCGCTCCACTATATGCTCCCTCTATCATCATAGGCTCAAAAGATCAGAGCCAAACAGCTATGGACTGAAACCTCTGAAACTGTCAGCCATAAATTTTTCCTCCTTATAAATTCATTTTCTCAGGTATTTTGCCACAGTGACATCAAGCTGACAACATACTGGACCTGGCCTGGTATGAGGTCTGTAGTGTGGACAAGGGAAAGGGTTCCCCTCTGGAGGGATGGGCTGGCTGAGTAATAAAAGTTAAGAAAATAGTGCCACAAAATAACCACAGGACACAGAAACATAGTTTCAGAGTGGGGGCAGCAATAAGCTGAGCTGACTCATGGGGTGCATCTTCGAACAAAGTTGGAGCCCTAGCTGGCTTTATTTATAGTGGTACAGATCAAAGGGGATTGGTATGTACAAGGTTTCACTGTGAGAGGAGTCTTGTCTCGGTGCTTGCTTCTTCAGGAAAAACAGGATATAGCGGGGTGGGGGTGGGGGGGGGTAGGCAGGCTGTTTGGTCATCTCCGATGCTGTGCAGGACCTTTTGGCAGAGCTGGTTGGGAGTTCACATGTATTGGGTCATCTCACTAGCAGGAGTGCCATTGTGAGTTCCCAGATACCAGATCTTCCCACTCAGTGGCTTCAGCGCCTATCTGGTCTATGCACATTTCATGTGTGGCTTCCCATGGTGTGACATCCTGGAAAAGCATGGAACATAGAATTAAAACAGAGTTCTGTCTTACTGTTCTGTGCATTTTATTGTTAGCCAATATGAATTTTCCCGTCCTACCCACACTCTGATTTTCTTTTAGGAATTATGTTTATTCCTTTACATTTGGTGTTATGAGACCAGGCCCTTCCTCAGCCAAGGGGTAAGCCTGATCCAATTCAGGGCATTTCACTATCTTTATGCTCCTTGGTGTAGTATTTATATCTTAAATTGAGCAAGAAAGAGCTGAGTAGTGGTTGGATTCATTCTCCCCGCCCCGGCCCCCCCGCCGTGATGGCATCCTAGAAGAAGGCTTGATTGTGACTCATGTTAGTTCTATTTCTGTTCTATAGGGAAGCCTGTTTCTAGCTCATGTCTCTAGTCTTGCCATTGACTATATGGTCTTCTAATATCTTCCCAATAAATTCTTATAGGTCAAAGAGTATTTCTGTTGGCTCGAGCCACACCTTTCTGGCTGATGCAAATTTCTGAAGACAACTGTTCTGATGTTGGTGACTCCGATATTTCCTTCTCAGCCTTAGGTCATGCTTATGAAATGTACATGGTCTGTAATGTGGTTTTGAGGACCCTATCCATGGTAGGCACTGCCAGCGGTCTGCTCTAGGCCCTTGTAGACACTTCCCATTCATGCTGCACCTGCGTTTCTCATATCAAGGGCTGTCCCTGGACTCTGGAGCCCCATATACTATTGGGCAGGGGCAAATGTTACTGCTGTTCCCTTTCCAGAGTCCTGGCCAATTATCCTTGAGAAGAATGAAATGGCGTTTGGCACCATTATGTTTGGGATGGTTTGTTATGCTGCTTTAGTAACTAGAACAGGTGGAGACAGAGCTCGGGCGCAGGGAGAGCACTCTTGGCTCAGACTTAGGAGGGTGGGATGGCCAAGGAGGCTTGGGGACAGGGTAGGGGCCTTGGGTGGGAAGTGGCTGAAAACACAGCCTGTGTCCTCTTTAGAGCCTGGACTTCCCTGTCATTTTTACAATGTAGGGTGGGTAGTGGCAGCTGGGAGCTAGCTATACGTTTGTGCTACTATATTATTTTTTATAAAAAGGTCAAAGTAAATAGTTCCATCCAGCGCTTTTGTTATTCCCTCATTAACTAAGGAGAAACTGAAACTCAGCAGGTAAAGTGATTGCCCTTCCAGCATCACTGAGAATTGCCTGGCTAGCTAACATGAGGGCACATTTCCATGGCGAAGTGCAAATTTACTTGGTCCATAAGAGAGAAGCTCAGTGTCCTATGCCTGAAGGACATTCCTCCACTGAGCTGAGACTGGTGTGGAAATGCATCCCTCAAGTTTTCATCCCTTTGTTCTAAATAATTGACCCTTGATAATGTGTAACTTTGGGTTATCCCTTTAATTTATGTCTAATGTCTTTCAACAAATACATCTCCAGTAACTACTGTGTCCTAAGAGCTTTGCTGGATGTTTGGGGATAAGGAAGTAAGACAAATAGACAAAATTCCCTATTTCCGAAGAGTTTATTTATTTATTTATTTTTTTAGTACTAGCTATTGAACTCAGGGTCACAGGGTCTCACTCAATTGCTTAGTGCCTTGCTTTTGCTGAGGCTAGCTTTGAACTTGGGATCCTTCTGTCTCAGCCTCCCAAGCTGCTGGGATTATAGGCATGCACCACTATTCCTGACTATTTCTGAAGAGTTTTATTCCAGTGAAGGAGAAAGCCTCTAGACCAGAAAAAAATAAAATGTATAGGATGTTAAATGCTGATTGGTTCTAAGAAAAAAAAATATAAGAAGGAAACTTGAAGTGTAGATGTTTGCAATCTTAGAACTCACTCTGACCCACAAAATTTCACTGGGAGAATGACAGAAGCCCATACATTCTCTGGCAAGGCTGAACATGTGGATTGGAAACAGGATCCTCTGCAACCCAGAAACAGAACTAAAATGAGTTACAATAAATGAGGAAGAGGGATTATATAGAGATAAGGGAGGAAGGATAATGGAAGAAAGAGAAATGGAGAAGGGATGCTATAGAAGGGTTGGATGGAGGAGGAAAGGATGGAAGAGAAATGGTGGAGGAGAAAGGATGATGGAGAAAGGATAGGATGGTGGAGGAAGGAAGATGGAAGAACAGAATGGTGGAGAAAGGATGACAGAGGAGGGAGGGATAGAGGATGAAAGGATGGAGGATAGATGGACGGAAGAGTTGATGGAGAGCTACAGGTATAAATGTCCCAGGCCCCACACCCATTGTTGTGGATTAACCCCTACTTGGGTTCCTCAGACCTTCCCCAGAAGGGACCTTTGGAGTCTCCGGTGCCTGAAGTGTTATGTGACTTGGTAACATTTCCTGTGTCAGTCACCTCCCCTTCCCCTTCTCACCTCTCCATTCTGCTACTGTTCTATCCTGGGATTCCCTCCCAAATAAACCTCTTGCACTCAAATCCTGGTCTTAAGGTGTCTTTCTGGGGAAACCCAAACTAAGACAGTTGTATCTCACGTTTCTGAAGGGAAGACCCTTCCAAGATTGACACCTGTGGTGTCCTCTCACTGTGGGGACACCAGCATCTCTGCCTTTCCCTAAGAATATATTGTATTGATGAGAGCAGTTCCTTGAATAGAGAACAACCCTCATAGCTCCATTAAGACATGACATTGGGTCCTGTATGCTTTCTCCCAGGGGCCTGTCTTGAGGTTTGGGGCCTCTCTCACCTATACCACATAGTTCTGAGAGGGCAGAAAATGTACACTGTACTTTGACACTGTAGTCACATCTAGAATCACAAAATGCACATGCTCTAGGAATTGTGAGCCCTCTCCCATCTCCAACTGTCTCTAAGTGGGCAGTGGCCTATGTGACTTAAATTACTCTCCCACTGCCCCCCTCCTTGGGGACATTGGTCAAACTTGTTTTAATTCAGGACTTATGCTATATCACTGTGCAGTATGAATTACTAAGGAAAATTCCAGGCAATTTGGCTCTAGGCTTATTCTAGAGAATAATCCAAAGTTTAAGTGGTGTTTATTAGAAATGAGACTTCAGTAATGGACTCAGGGCATTGTCACATGGACTTTCACCCCTTGCTTATGATGTTTCCTTCCATGAAAGTTAACACTCCTGTCCTCTTCGTCCTTCCTTTCTCTTTTTTCCTTCCTTCCTCCCTAGGAGCAGGTGAGTTGTAGAGTGTTGGGAGAAATAATTGATCATGCAGGTTTTGACCCCCTCTCTGCCCTTTTTTTAGGACTGTGCTTCTCTGCAGGGGAAAGAAAGCATAAGAGACCCTGTCTCAGGGTATGGGTTGTGGTCTAGGGCTTTCTATCGCTAGTAGGTAAGTGGGTTCTGTTGGGCACTGAATTAGGAGGCCCGTATTTCCATGTATCTTGACCACATTCTGCAGTATCAGTTGCATGGGTTATAAAGCACACATCTGATTTCTGAGGACACAATTGCAGGTGGTTTGTGTCAGATGGTTTTGAAATTGGTAATTAGTATCTTAGTCTGCTGCCTGCTGGTATAACTGAACATCATAGACTGGATAATTTATGAAGACTAGAGGTATATCTGGCTCATTCTTCTGGAGGCTGGGAAGGTTAAGCATGATGCCAGTATCTGCTTGGCTTCTGGTGAGAACATTCTCCTTAAGTCAGGGCATGGCCCAGGGCATCACTTGGAAAGATAGAACCAGCATGCAAGAGAGAGCACACTTTTATAACAAGGCCATTGAACCATTAATCTATGAATGGATTAATCCTATGAATGAATCTAATCACCTCCTATGGGTCCCACTTCTCAAATCCCATTAACATAAGACTTGGCGGGTGGGGGTGGTTAAGTTTTTCAACACAAGAAATTTGGGGGACACATGCACACTTAACAATGCGTGTGTTTCCATAGGTCCTGAACCTGATTGTGAAACACAAGGATGGACTCCCTTAAAACAGAATTCATGAGAGCTTTGTTTCTTTTTCAGCTCTTCTTGTGGCCATTGACATATGGTGGTAGCCTGGCTGGATTTTGAGAGGGACCAGATTGTGACCAGAGAATGGTGAAGGCTGGTGATTATGCAGGACCATGAGCTGTGACCTTTGTTTCCATTGGTAACATGCACTGAGGTGGAAACTGGCAGCAGCACTCTCCCTGAGCCAGGACTCCAGGCACCATCCTGATGACAGGCTCCGCTCCATCAATGACAGGGCTGTATCCAGCCTTGGGTCCCATGGTCCTGTCATAGGGAGGATTCTTATGGTTGTAGTGACTTTTACCTTAAATCAACCAACCCCCCTGAGATGTAAACAAGCAGAATTGTTTGAAACTTTTCTGAAAATCTTCTCCAGGGAGCACATGATTTTTTTTCCAATCAGGATGGGTAGAGTTGCTCCCAGAAAGCTCACAATTCACCATTAGACTCTGAAGCAAGCAACCACTGATGCATCCTGGCTGCTTCAACCAGCTCTGCTAAGATGGCATTTTAATAATAGGGAGAGACTTATCAAAAGCAATCAAATTTTGATGTAAATGCCATTTTGAGAACTGATTAATGTGTCAAAATATTCAGCTCCTAAGGTATGATAAAAATAACTAGAGTTCTCTGTAATTTCATGGTTTAGAATTCAAATGACTGATTTAAATTTTGTTTCATAAAATCCTATTTAGTGTGTCCCTTTCCCCCCCCATGGGTCTTGGAAGCCTTCTTTGCTAGGTTTTAAATATGTGTGAGCAAGAAATCATGTCAACAAACCATAAGTTGTGGCAAGACTGGGGAGGGGGAGGCTTGAGATGATGAGAGTGCTTTGCATCTGGACATACCTTGTACAGGTGATCTAGCATTTGAATTAGAGCAGAGAAAGCAGGAAGGCAGGGACAGGTATGATGAACACAGCCAGTGCAACAGGCTTTAGAGGATTCACATGGGTCAAACCCAAGGAGAAGCAGGTTTACTTAAGTGTAATACTATAAAGAATATTGTTTATTTCTGCTGCCTTTGGTGGTAAACGTATATTGATCATTGATGTAAATTGCATTCCTACTCCACCACTAAGCTACACTCCTAGCCCCTTCTTATAAGTTCTGGATGGGGTTCATTTTAGCCTGGACTTCTTGGAAAACAGAATCTGTGGCAAGGCATATGGAGGAAGGGAAGAGTCAGGCAAGGCGGAGAAGGCAATTATAAGGCAAACTAATTCCTGGTGGTCCCAGGAATCTCCAGAGAGATCTTGGGAAGCCACTGAGACCCTGAACCATTGTCCCAAGGGAGGGAGGGAAGAGGAAAGTACTCCCATTGGTGCATTCCTTTATCCCATGGACTTGGTTTTTAGAACAAGGTGTCTCCCTCTCCTATGAATGACCATCTGATACTTTCAAACAGTCTTTATGAATTGGCATCAGGGACTCTAGCAGTGCCTCATATTTCAGCAGCACAAGGAAATCTTGGGGTAAGCAGTGAGCAAGGAGTTGGTGTGGTGACATGCTGCCTATTTATGCCCACAGGGACAGGAGGAACAGTGAGCCAATGCTATAGCCTTTGGTGACTATGGTGGCTGAGACCCAGAGCCACAACTCTGAGATTCATATAGACTTGTGCCAATTCCAAGTGATCAGGCAGTGTGGCAAGACTGCACCAGGAGATGCATGGTCAGAAGCTGGCTCAGAGTTATGTTCACACAGTCTTGAGAATGAATTAGTTCGTATGGTGGAATAAACTGCTAAAAGGTCAATTGTCATTGGGCACAGCAAACACAGGCCTCACACAGATCTAGTTCACAAAGTCCTGGTATGAACTCAACCAGTCCCTGTATGGGGAGAGGTTGGTGGGTGCAAGTCTGGGGCTGATAAGGGGGTTTCTTCACTGTGATCGTTTCATTTCTCTCTTGCAAAACCTTGATTGGGACTGTTTCTGTCATATTTAAGGTCAGCAGTGTGTTTTGGGGGTGAAACACACACACACACACACACACACTACAGACACATTCTCACACACACAGTGATGTCAGACTGGATTTCCTATTTAACTAGCCAAGGATGCGCCATTTCCTCTTGGGTAACAGGGAAGCTTGCTGCACATGTCCTTGTAGCTTCTCTTGGAAGTGAGTGTGGCTCAGATGTTGCAGGGCAGGCTAATGGGGGAACCAGATCTAAACCAAATTGAGCATCTTTTCCACTTCAATTTGTTAGGTAGTAGTAATGAGCAGTGGAAGGCACAGTAAGGTCACAGGTTTACTTTAAGTTACTGCCAAGACAGATGAGTAAATGACTTGTAGCAGATAATCTGTAGAAAAGCATTGGCATACAGACATTAAGGAAAAACAAACAAAAGTAAAAGAAGTTAATTGGGTTGAGATATATCAAGAAAGAAGGATTTGTGGGACTAACTCTTGACAGGACTCATAAAGGTCAAGATAAAACTAGGAGTTATGGCCTCTAGTGTCTCCTATCTTAGAAGGGGGAATTGTTTAGTGGTGCAGAGGTCAGGTAACCTCTGACCGACTACTGATCCTAATACCTGCATTAACATAGGATTGACTTGTAGGTGAATTTGCTTTCTTGCTGGATAATAGGATAATTAGGATAATTCCAGAAAGGAACAACTAAGGTCATCCACCTCTCAACCTGAAGAAGGAGTTCAACACCTGACTGGTGAAGGTTGCTGAAGAAGGACTCCAGTTCTCAAGGCAAACTTCAAACATAATACATTTGGAAACAACACTGTTCCTTTTGTTGTCCTCTGCTTGGTGACAAGATGACCCACTCTCTCCCTTGAGAGTGTTTTCTGCTTGAGCCTTACTCTGCTTTCACTTTATACTCACTTCACTTCCACTTCCCCTACACTTAGAATAAAACTCTCTTGCAGGACTTTTGGTGTCTGACATTAAATTTTCTTTCATTGGAACAAAAGAACTGAGGTTGGAGCTTCAGCTCCCCCCCTCTCCTGTGACAAAGTGAGTTGCTATTATGAATAAAGTTAAAACTCTAAAGAAGCAAATAGCACATAATCCATATAGGTCCTGCACAGAGTCTGATGGGTCATATCTTGGCTGGGCTTATTGCTGAGTCAGTGCATCCCAGGGACTCATTTATTTAATGCATTCACTCCCCTTGGGCTGTGAGCTTTGTCATGTCCACCCCTGTTTCCCAGGTGCCCTGAACCTGCTTGGCACATAGTAGGCCAAGCCTGTTAAATGATGTTGAGCAAACCTCCGTGATCAGCATTTGTGGTCTTTCACTTTGAACAGCCCATAGAAAGATTCTCCAAGAGGCAAACTTCTCTAAACTGGGATACCTCCTGAGACAGATGCAAGGGCTTCCTGGGGTCATGTTTTTCTCTGAGACTCTGCATTTCCCCATTGCTCTGCATTAAATCCTGTTGACTGAAAGCTCCCTTCTCATCCGTCCCTTCATATGATGGAGGCACATGTCCATTGGAAGCATTAAGGCTCCCAGTTGTCGGTGCCTCCATGGGGCCAGGGTGATTTGGGAGCCTCTTCTCAACAATGGGAGGACTTTGGAACTGGAATGAATGGGGAAAATCATTGAATCTTGATGGCAATTGTGATCTCTCACATGCGACTTTGGTCAGCTTGCTGTGTAGCCTGGAATTCTGGGTTCATTGCTCAGGCTATAGACATTAAGAATGCTGTAACTGATTAGTGATGTTTGCCCTGAGCAAAATGGGGGAGTAGAAGGAGGAGGGGGAAGTTTGCTAATTGTAATCTGATAATTAACCTTTCAATGGTAAAGATTAGGGAATTCTCACCAGAAACTTCTTTCTGACTTCTTTCTGAAAGTGTTGAATAGACACCTACTGGGTGCTAAGGAGACAGCAAGAAAGCAAAGTTCTTCCCATTCTGAATCTTAAATTCTATTAGGAGCTCTGTGGTCCTTAAACTGCAGTTCTACCCAAGAGAAATCACAGAGTTTGTTCCAATGCACACTTCTGAACCATGTTGCTCAGATATTTTGATCCATCTTGTCTTGTACGTATCCCAGTGTTCTCTGATAGTCTGAGAGTAATTGAAAACAACCAGTGGAGATAATCCCAGGAGAGGAGGCCTGAAGATGAAATGAGATCATGCTTATGGGGGGGGGGGTTGAACTTCAGGCTGAATTGGTGTTTTGTTTCAATCCAGATTGGCAAACAACTCCATTTGGGCACCTTGCTTACTCTGCAGCCAGAGGCACTTCTTGCTTATTTGCCCTTTTACTTGTTTTGTAACACAGCCTGCCTCGGAATCCTTCCTATCAGTGCTAAAGGCAGCCATAACAGTTGGCTGATGGGTAGGAGAATGTCATGTGGGTAGGAGAATGTATGTTGGTAGAAGAACATCATTAATTCTCCTGCCTTACCAGAGCTCAGCACGAGATTCTTGTTTGTTTCTCAGTGAAAGGAAAAAGCAATAAACAAACAAAAACAAAAACCAGAAAAAAAAACAGACATAATCCAGAAATAGAAAGAGACTATTAAACAAATGTCCAATTATCTTTCATGATGGTGCCTGAATGTCCTCTCTGCCTGTTTATCTGCTGCATTTGGAGTGGAAATGGACTCTATGAGGGTGGCTGCTAACATGCAGAGATAGCACTTGTTTTTGCATCAGTCTATGATTTTTATTATGTTAATAAGACTAAAGTGTGTTTGCTTCCATGCACAATGAAAGATTATTAGAGACAAAAAAGTTCCCTGTACTCTCACCCCAACACCTCCACCCTGCACACTGCTGCAGACCTGATGAGACAGCTGAGCTTGGCAGGAATCTGCATGAAATGCCCCGCAGCTCCCTGGTGTCTCATCCTGACCCAGCTGTGATGGCTCTTTTTCTCCCCTAGACACAGTCATTAAATTGCCATTTTGCAGGGATGAAGTTCTCTCTTGGGAAGATTAGTAGCAGAAAATAGGCAGCATTCTCCTCAATGCATTTGTAAGAGGAGAGAGGTGAGGGGGTCGTGCAGGTGGAAGATGGCAACAGCCAGGTGGTGACTTAGAGAATTAGCTGCTGCTATTTAGTACAGTGCTTCGCTAAGGAACATGAACATTTTGCCCTGGTCACATCCATGGCTGCCTTCGCAGCATCAAGGACTTTGGTTTCTCTGCTAGCACTTTTAGGCATTTGTGCCGGAAGACTCTTTCCTCACCTCCTCCAGAGAGTCCTTCTTGGCTCATTATAGCAAACTCCTGCCAACATCAACTGTTACAGTAGTCACATCCACATGTGATGGCCATCTTGAGGAATGCCAATCTTCTGGCACATTTCTGATACTAACCCTGGAATGTGTATCTTGCAAAGGATTTTTATGTGTCCATGATTTACATCTATGGGATTTACTGTTCTTTCTAACTTTGTTGTTTCCCAGTTCAAGGACGTGTTTGAAAGATGCTGTTTGGACTCCAAAAGACTAGGTTAAAATTTCTGGGATGGAAAAGCAGAATATTTAATATTAGGTATGTTTTTAGAAGTCTAAGCTAATTGTTTCTAGAGATACATGACCCATGCCATTATTATTTTCACCAGTAATTTGTAAAGCTAAAATTTATTGAGCGTCTGGGTTAGGTAACTGGCTGAGATGACTATAATTGGTCTCACAAAATAGCCCTTTGTGAAAGGCATGCTACCTTTACTGCATAGAGCAGAAAGCTGATGCTTGAAGGGGCTAAATTTCAGTTCAAGTTCAGGCATATATGAGAAAAGGACCTGGTATTTTAATCCAAGATTCTGGCTCCAGACCCCAATTCTTCAGCATATTATACGCCTCTTCTTTCCTTCCAAGAGTTAAACACCTAATCACTTCTCACTCCTATTCTTCTCTTTTCCTGTCAAATTTTGAACAGGCATTTTGTTTTTTAAAAATAATTTAAAGAATAATTTCATTGAGGTATAATCAGTGAATGTCAGAGCCAGCTTTTTCTGGCTCCTTGGAGCCTGACTGTTAAATTTTCAAGAATCCTGGGAGCAGTGTTTAACATAGCCATCATTGAGAATTGAACTATATAAACTTACAATTAAACAAATTATATTAACAACAAAGGTGGTAATTACTCAAAACTTGTCACTTCCTATTCATTCACATTTTTATCTATCTATGCCTTTGGGGTTATTTATATCTATTGGATCTACTGCTTTTGCTAACTTTGTGTTCATGGACATCATATTCATAGCTAAAAGTAGGCATAAAATTGGTGAACACTGTGAATAAGCTTTTGCCCCCAGAGCTGGTTGTTCAACATTTACCAGCATGCTACAAGGTACAAAAAAAATGTGAGATGCACACAACTAAAGTGCTACCACCCATATAATTACCACCCAGCTGCAAAACATGTAGGCACAAGGACAATCTCTCACACCTCTTCCCAGTCCACACCAAGGTAGACATATCCTGATATTTCTTCCCATAGTGAAGGGTTTCCTGGTATTGATCTTTGTAAAATGTACAATACATTATATTCCCTTTTGTATATGACTTCTTTTGCTCCACTAGATCCGAGATGGTTATGCTGCTGCACATAGAGTGGCTCTCTTCTTTTTATTGCTTCATGCTATTCCATGATATGAAGAGCCCATAACTTATTAGCATTTAGGACTCTTTCAGGTGCACATGACCCAGGATTACTCTGGTGGTTAATTTCATGTACATAGTTGGCTGAGCCAAGGTGCCAAGTATGTGATCAAAGGTTATTATAGATGTTTCTGTAAGATTGTTTGTTGATGAGATTAACATGATTTAAATGTTAAAGTGGATTTCAGGCAAAGTAGATTGCCATCCCTAAGGTGGGGAGATCTTTCCCAATCATTTGAAGGCCTGAATAAAAGATTGACTCCTCCTGAGTGAGAATAATGAATAATGGAACAGATGGACTTTGGAGTTGAACTGCAGTATGGACCATCTCCTAGGTTTTCAGTGTGATGGCCTTTGGATGTGAACCACAGCATCAGCTCTTGCCTGGATCTGTAGCCTGCTGGCTCACCTTGAAAATTTTGGATTTGGACTTGCTAGTTTTCATAGTTGCATGAACCAGTTCCTTAAAAATAAATCTCTCTATATATACGTATCCTATTGGAGAATCCTGACTAATGCAGCTCCCTGACCTTTATCAACTTGAAATTCCGACTGATAATAGAATCCAGGATGACAAAAGAAAATTGGACTGATTTGGAAGGGTCCCATAGAACCCCTCTTTCCAAAACAAACCCAAAGATCAATAAAAGACCTATAAATTAAGGCAAAGTTTACTATAAGTGATGTTTGAAAAATTCCAGTGGAAATCTATCAGACCATGAGTACATTATGCAAAGAAAGAAAGATAAAAATATAGGTGATTTAAGAATACAATAGAAAGTATCAATATATTGGGGGTTAAAGAAGATGCTGGCATAACCATGGCCCTATCATCTCCCTTTGTCCAACTGGAGATCTAACTCAAAGACAGAAATGAAGATGGGAGAATGCCATTTTACCTGAACTACAACATCTAGCAGTGCATGTGGAAAGATCTTTAGGAAAAAACAAGACCAGACCCAAAATAAATGTTTGGCTTTCTAAATCAATAGTCAGGTGCTGGCTCTCTGCAATCATCAATGGACAGGGATACTTGTAGATATTGTGAACCAAAGAGAAACTGGAATAAAAATAAAGGAAAGCCAAGGCAAAGAAAAATCAGAAAACTTTGGTAGATGTGGGAGCTCTGAGGAAGGGAAGAGCATACAGTGCCCTGCCTTATCCTTAAACACTCAAGCTGAAGTAACTCCACATATAGAACAGATGGCTACCCTCAGGATTCCTGGTGAACAAGGGGCTCCTCTTTCTGTGTTAAACCTGCCACCTCTGCTCAATATCTTTCTGGAGTGGTAGCTATTTCAAATAATGCACAGATTTTTAGGACCTTCAAATGCTGAGCTCATTCTTTCTTGCTCTTATCATACCCCTGTGCAAGGACTGACATTTGCATCCCAGGAAGATCATTTCCTGAGGACCTGTAAGGTGCCTCTGCTCATGGCCCAGCTGTGTCTGATCTGGGTGTACCTTTACCTCTTCTGGACTATGTAATGCAGACCAAGATCAAGATCTTGATGTTGTCCCTGATGCTCTTGAAAAGCTCCACTGACACTAATTTGAGGAGAACTTATTAAAATTCAGATTTTAATAGGTCCTACCCAATGCTCACCTAAACTTTCCTGAGATCCCTTGGAGCTAGCAACAAAGGAAAGGCCCCAACCTAATTTGGAAGCATAGACCAAACATGATCTTGTGTTAGCCTTGCAATCTTTGTGTATTGACAAGAAACAAAGCAGAGGAGAATACTTTTGTGTGCAAGACCTTGGGGCCTCAATAAAATCATGACCCCTCTCTTCCCATAATTCCTAGTCCAAAGGCCATCCTACCAGTCCTGCTGAAGCCTCTTGCTTCACTGCAGTGGACATCAGCTCTACATTCTTCAGTAAGCACCTAGAGCAGAGTCAGACTTTTTGCCTTTCCTGGTGTGTCAGTCAGATTTTTGTTGTTGTGACTAAAACACCTAACAAGAACAACTTAGAGGAGAGACAGTTGATCTGGGCTCACATTTTCAGAGATTTAGTCCACGGTTGGCCATGTTCATTGCTCTGGGCCCAAGGTATCATGGAGGAAAGACATTTCAGAAGGCAGCTGCTCAGGGCACGGTATCTGGGAAGCAGAGAGAGGAAAAGGGAAAGGGGTCACAGGGAAGATGAACCCTTCCAGGGCGTACCCCAGTGACCTGCCTCCTCAGGCCACACCCCAGCAACCCAGAGTTACCACCCAGCACACTCCTCCTTTCAGATCAGGATGGATGGATCAGGTTAAGTTCTCATGATCCAATCATTTCACTTCTGAATATCCCTGTGTTTATGCAGGCATTTGTTTTGGAGACATTTTATATCCAAATCATAATACCCAGGAGGGGACAGCGGTATGCCTATGAGGGTCACTGAAGACTCCTCCCTTTGCCCAGGTTCTCAATCAAGAATTAAAGGTTTATATTTTCCTTGTGATTCAGTTCTGATAAAAAAAATGGTGGATGATCTCTCTTTTTGTTCAGAGAATACAGAAGCCTCTAGAAATGATTTCATCAACTTCCTCTAGCCTCAGCAGAAAAGTGACAGATGTATCAAAAGACAAATAGCAATATTGGCAGCATACAGTTCACTATTAGGACATATATTAGTTCCCTGAAGAGGGAAAAGCATACTTTCCTGACAGACTAAAGGCCATCCAGACTCTCCTTCGACTCGACTCCTTGCAACAGATGACAAAATGAGAAAGTTCCTTGAGTGAACTGGATGTTGATAACACTGGGTGCCAAGTGTATTGGAAATTTCAATCCCACTTTGTGAACTAAGACCTCAGGAGGAGCCCCAGACATGAGCTGCCTTCTGTGACCAGAGAAGGCTCTTCAGGCCTCCTGACCTAGGAATCCCTAACCTCTGAAAACTATGGTGTCTGTTTGTGCTTGAGGGGGATGGATAATGTATTGGAGTTTGACTCAGCTTCATAACAAACATCAACTACCTGTTGAATAGGAGGCCAAAGTCATTCCCCTAATCTTAGGGCATGAGCTGCCATTGTAAACTTGTTGGGTTTTACTCTGAATAAGTTCTTGGCTCCCTATTTCACATCCTGGTTCCTCAAGCAGGACAGGTGTGACGACCAAGGACACACACCGTGTTCCAACCAGCCCACTGTCCTCATGAAATGCTACTACTCTCTCCTTCTGTATTGCTCTTCATTATGCTTTGGATCTGGAATGGCCCCCAAAAGTTTGTGTGGTGAAAGTGTGATCCCCAATGCAGCAAAGTTCAGAAGTGGGGCTTTCAGGCAGTGGGCAAGGCTAGAGTAAGTAAGCCACTGGGAGCATGGCCTTCGGGACTATATCTGTTCCTGACCTTTTCCTGTCTCTCTCTGCTTCCTGCCTACTTTCCTCTACTTGGGGGAAAGCGCCTATTATTTGGGAAGCTTTCCTCCACAATACCCTTCTACCATGATCTTCTTCCTCACCTGGGGCCCAGAGTCATAGAGTCTGCCAACTATGGACTGAGACTTCTGAAACTCTGAGCCAAAATAATTTTTTCCATCCTCTAAACTGTTCTTATCAGGTATTTTGGTCACAGAGATGAAAAGGTGATCGATATATACTTTAAGACTGTAACACTCTGAATCCAGCCCACTCCTGACCATCTCAGGGGAAGGTGAGCCTCATGACTATGGTACCTCAGTTAGGGAACACTCTATACCTCATGCAGAGGTACCAGAGCCTCCCATTTAGAACCACGGCCTGGCAAGGTTTGCTCATAGACTATGCTTTAAACCAAGAGTCCCCCATCTGAGGCAAAATCAGCCCAGATGGCAGGATATGTTGCACCCATTAGAGCTTGCTAACCATATCCACATAGCAGATACATAGTATGCGACTTTGAGAGACTTTAGAAACAAATAGGGTTTGTTGCATTGTGGTTCCTTCACTTGCAACCAAAAGTTCCAGAACCTTCAGTCAGATCTAAACTCACCTCCCTTTCAATTTATTCCAACAGTGTGGTCTATTATTTACTTCCCCAGATCCTTATTTTATATGTCTGAAATCATGATTTATTCATGACAAAAAGTTTTTCTTCTCTTGAACCATACATTCCATTATGGAAAAGTCTTAGCAAGGTACACATTTCAAAAATTACACTTAGGTGTATATTAAAAGTTATCAAAAAGCACAGAATTTCCTTATTTCCTTAACTCAGCCCATGATGTTGGACACTGCCACTCTTATTTCCTCCTATAGGGACTCTGTGTGTGCCTCAGTTAACTTCTTGGCTGCAAACAAAGAGCGGGTCTGTACCTTATGCACTTTTATGTCCTCCTGAGTGGCCCACATACAGCTCCATGTAAGATTGATTTCCAGTAAATGTTGATACTCCAACCCCAATTCAGTTTTCTGGGAAGTTCTCTTAAATCACCAAATCCAGGAAGTAAGTGCATTTCCTCATCTGCTTTTCTGGATCCTAGAACCATAGTAAGCTCATCTAAAAGGGTATATAGTTCATGCTTCTCCAGCTGGCGGAAGCACAGGCCAGTTAGCTTAAGCATCTAATTTGGATCCAAAAACATTAACCTCTAATTAAATTATATTCTCCTGACACCTATAATGCTAGGATTATGGTAATGTATGAGGTTATTAATTATATCTAATTATTCAATTAACGAAGAGCAAATACCAATGGAGATGAAAGTTTATGAATGATTGGTGAGGAAAGTCAAGTTTGACAAGCTTAGAGCCTGCTGCATGGTGACAAGAGGGTTTATCAGGCCACCAAGCAGCTTCCAGGGAGGAGGGAAGGATTGCTCTCTGGTTTCCCTGTGATTCACAGCCTAGAGGACATGGTTCTGTTTGATGTCAGAGCTCACTGTGGCTTCAATATTTTTTGTCTCCTGGAAACTCGTCTTCAAACTTAATTCCTGTTTATGAGCTATTGAGAGGTGCGAACAGATGGGAGTTTTAAGAGGTGATTAGGGCTCTGTCTTTATGAATGAATTAATCCATTCATACTGTAAGGGACCGGCGAACAACAGAGGAAGAGACTACCAAGAGACCGACTCATGCAACAGCAAAAGGGGGTTTATTGCAGATCCAGCACGCTGGGGCTCAGTGCTCACTCAAGAAGGGAAAGCGGCCAAGAGCCCTGCTTTGCATACATCAGAGCAAATCATCATGAGGTTCGGGAAAATCGAACAACTCTCAAACATGATTAGTACATTCATTGGTGGGAACAGGTCGGGCGGGGGTGATAGGTCAGTCCTAAAGCGGGGTATACATTCAAACTGATTGGTTTAGGCCCTGAGGTGCCTACATGCTGAGCTGCACTGGGCCCAAGTTGTTAAGCAACTAAGTGGTCAGGGGGGATTCCTACACATATCTAATGGGCAGTCCCGGGAATTGTCTTAATAGCTACAGGAATTTCAGGCTTTGAGTGTAGCTTAGAAACTTAACAATACCTGGTCCTTTACATTTTAACTCTGGCTTTGCAGCTTAGAAACTTTACAATACCTGGTCCTTCACATTTTAACTTCAGTTTCTTTTACCCTTTCAATACAACTAATGGATTAATGTGTTAAGGTTTTTTTTTTCCTGAGTGGGTCTACTATAAAAGCCAGCTTGGCTATATCTCTTGAAGATTCACTGTCTTTTCATACAATGCCCTGTGCTAAAAGTCATCACTGCCAGATGCTGCCCCTTGACCTCAGACCAGAGCCATGAATCAAAATATACTTCTTTTCTTTGTATCTTACCTGGTCTGTGGAATCATGTTATTAGCAACAGAAATGAACTAACACAGAGCTTGTGCTAGGAAAGTCTGGGCTGGCCAGAGAACATGCCTTACAAGGATACATTATGCTTTTTTCCCTGGAGCTAAGGCAGGTCCAAAGCCCTGACAACTGTCCGTGGCTGGTGAGTCTTTCCTGGTCTCTTAGCAAGTGATGGCTCATTGAATACATATCAACTCAACACACATTTCTTTTTTTTTTTTAAGAGAGAGAGAGAGATAGAGAGAGAGAGAGAGAGAGAGAGAGAGAGAGAGAGAGAGAGAGAGAGAGAGAATGTTTTAATATTTATTTTATTTTTAGTTTTCGGCGGACACAACATCTTTGTTTGTATGTGGTGCTGAGGATCAAACCCGGACCGCACGCATGCCAGGTGAGCGCGCTACTGCTTGAGCCACATCCCCAGCCCCAACACACATTTCTTGAATGTTGGCTGAGTTCTGGGTAAGATATTGAGAAAGTTGTGGCTTGAGGGAAACAAGAATTCCATGTTAATTTTTAAATGAGCAGAAGATATGAATTCCTTGATACCTGGGCTTCACATACTTCTCAGGGCATTCTTTGCAATGGGATAGGTTCTTGAGCCTCTGCTTCTATATGCTGGTCTCCCTAAAATTACTCTGCCTGATGATCACAGCAAGAGACATGATTCTGTTTCCTGTTAACATATAGGACTACTAGAAGGTTGCAGATTAACTGGGGACCCCATTCAGTGGGGCTTTGCTCTGCTTTGTTAGGATGAATCATTGAAATGTTCTGAATCATTGAATGTCACAGAGCATATCAGAAGCGTTGATGAACTTGTCATTAAGTGGCTGTTTTTGTTAATAATTTTGTCACTGTGACCAAATACCTAATAAGAATAAAATAGAGGAGGAAAAGTTTATTTGGGCTCACAGTTTCAAAAGTCTCAGTCTATAAATGGCCAACTGCATTGCTCTGGGCCCAAGTGAGGCAGAACACCATAGCATAAGGGTGTGGTGGAAGAAAGCAGCTCATGTCAGACATGACAGTAGAAAGGAATGCGGGGCGGGGGGGGGAGAGAGAGAGAGAGAGAGAGAGAGAAGAAGAAGAAGAAGAAGAAGAAGAAGAAGAAGAAGAAGAAGAAGAAGAAGAAGAAGAAGAAGAAGAAGAAGAAGGAGGAGGCAACATATGAAGTTGTTCAACTCCAGTGACCTACTTCCTCCTGCCACACCCTGTATTTATCATCTAGTTAATTCATATCAGTGGATTAATTTACTGACTAGGTTACACCTCTCATAACCTAATCATTTTACTTCTGAATATTCTTGCATTGTCTCCCACATGAATTTTGGGGGTACACCTCATACCTAAACCACAATAATGGCCATGCCTCTTCCATGCAGACTATTGTCAAAGACCAAAATGGACTTGGGATAGAGGCATTGGGATCAATGCTGGGAGAATTCAGGTAAAAAAAAACAAAACATTGGCTTGTTTTTTTCCCCCATAAATGTAAAGGTATTGCTTTGCCCTGCTCTTAGCCATACTTGTCATTTGGATATGTCATTGGTCAGAAAGAAAATAATCTTTGAACAGCTAGAGCAGTATGGAATATGGGCTAATAAAGATTATGATTTTAAATATAATCAAAATTTTGAGGAAGGAGATCACTATTTTTTCCAAGATACCCGAGCTAAAATTTGTTGATTATAAGTTTGTTTGCATCATCCCAAAGAAAGTTAAAACTATTTTATTAAACCATAGAGTGAAAATCTTGTTCTAGTTATAGTCTTCATCTTCATCAAAATATATATTACTCCTTTTTTCTTCTTATTTACAAAAAGTAAAATTATATATAGGTGCAATACTCCTTAGTGTTTTAGTAGTTTCACTTTCTGTTTTCTTGGATATAAAGAAAAACTTTTATTGTTATGCCCCATAAAGTTGACAAATTTATTTATAATTTTTATAGGTGATTTTTTTATTATTTTCAAAATTAGACAAGACAACAAGAATGTTCAGAAATGTACTTTTGCCAAAAGCCTACTAACAGTTTTATCACACATTTGTAAGAAATGATTTGGTGACATATGGCATTGCATTGTACCAGGTTCAGTTATGAGAAACAGTTTTTAGGTGAATCTCATTTTAAAACATTTTATAAACTAGATAGAAATTAACTTTTAGTTTTTTATCATTTTAATCTTGACTGATTTTAATAATCTTTCTTATAAGATACATTCCATAATTTATATCTCAGTGATCCTTCTAGAAACACACAATATGCACATTTATTTGAATTGAGAAATGGTGTACACCATCACCCAGCAGGAAGCCCCATCTGGTGGTTGGTTTGATATAGAAGCTGCAATGCCTGGCTTTCCATGCATGCCATTGGTGGCATTCCTGTCATTTGGGGGTGTCTAACCTGCAACTTCAAGGTCTTCAGGAAAACATATTCAAAGCATAAGATAAAGTAAGATTTAACTCTTTTTTTTTTTATGAAGAGCTCTAATTTTCTTTTTTTTTTTAAAGAGAGAGCGAGAGAGGAGAGAGAGAGAGAATTTTTATTATTTATTTTTTAGTTCTCGGCGGACACAACATCTTTGTTGGTATGTGGTGCTGAGGATCGAACCCGGGCCGCACGCATGCCAGGCGAGCGCGCTACTGCTTGAGCCACATCCCCAGCCCAAGATTTAACTCTTAATGGATTGCTTCAGGTGCCTCTGATGCAAGGGGAACAGGGCAGTGTGACTGTCCTCTGAGAGGACTGCAATGAGGTCTTCTGGGTAGACTTCCAAGAGATGGAGCGAGAATGATTTGAAGGATTGGATCACAAATCCTGTACTAAGGCAGGTTGCTCTCAACTCTGCTTTGGAAAGAACTAAAAACATATCTCATTGCTATACCTCAGAAGGGATCCTAAAAACATATCTACTTTCAGATGTGAATAAAATTTCTTAGTGTTTACAGGTACAAAACACACACACACACAAAGTGGCACACACACACACACAAAGTGGCAAATGAAATTGATGCCAGATCTCCCTTGCTTAATTCTAGAAATAAGTACCATTCATCCAAAGCAAGACCCTAGCTGAAAAGAGAACTTACTGGATCCCCAGCAAAGGTTGGTTCATTCATATCAATATGAACCACAAGGATGGAGAGTGGGGGTTCCAAGCTCTCTCTGGAGCAGCCAAGGATACCTGTGATGTCTGTTCTCTTATTCTTAATCCACAGCACAGATATGTGTGTTGCTTGGGGAATAGAGCAGCAATTACAAAATCATCTCAGTAAAAGAAGCATTTCCAACGTATCCTCATTTTTTTTCAGGCATAATCATTTGCCACATTTTCTATTGTAGTATCTTGAATTGCTGCTTTATGTATTGATAATCAGAAAAATTTAAACCCAGCACTTTTGGGTCATTGGAAATGAAATAATTTCAACTTCTATACATGTTTTAGCTTCAGAATTTTATGGGTTGGTGTCAATAAAGCACTTTAAACCGTAAAATGCTATGACATTAGGATAAAAAAATCTATGAAGGAAATAGAATGAAACTGAGTTTCAGCAAAATAAAGAAGTGGTAAAACTTCTAACTGTTAACAGTGAGATTGCTCATGCATTTTTTAAAAAAATGGATAATGGTGGGTTTTAAGGTGTTTATTTTCTATTGCACTTAAATTCTAAAGAGAGACCTAATAGGTTTATTTAAAATGACAATACTTTTATGAGAAATTATATATTTATGGAAAAGTTAAGTGCTACCTAAAAATATGGGAGGAAAGCTTTTTTTATTTCATAAAAATTCTTTAAAGGGGTAACCACAGTGATTGAACTGTGGCCAAGGGAATGGTGCTGCTAGCAAGGGGCAACCCTGCAGAGACAGAGAGGTCAGACAGAGCTCACCGTTTCTAGGAAACTGCAGTAAATTTGGTCTATTTAGATCTGGTGGGGGATTTCGGTGGAGAGAAAGGAGCAGCAATGAGTCTGGCTAGTAGAAAGATGACTAATCACAAAGGCCATGTAGGATTCTGGAGTTCCAAGGGAATATTTAAGCAGCAGCTAGAGAGGGTGAAGGCCACTTTGGAAAGTGTGTTTGGGTCCTGTGACAACGCAACTGGCATATGGAGAAGACAGAGGGACAGGAAGCAGGGATGTGAGAAATGATAATCTGAGGCATGAGAAAGCAGAAATGAGGCAGGAGAGGCAGCAGGGAGGAAGGGAGGTGGAAGGGAGGTGGGAAGGCAAATATTTGGCAAGTAGAACTGACAGGTGTTGGTGACTCATAAGAATGAAGCATCAGTGAAGGAATGGGGATCTAGCTTCAGGTTTCTGACTGATTCTCCAGGCACCAAGATTGTGAGAGATATTGGAAGCAAACACAGGTCATCAGATCAAACTATTTTGGGGCTCAGAGAAAAATGAAGTCCTGTTATTATTACTGTTATTTTACATAATGTGAAAAAAAATGTGTGCTTCAGTCTCTTAATACTTTCGGTCATGAAAACTATAGGAGAAATCTGGAATCAGGCCTCTCCCTAGGTGGGTGGGCAGTGTGTCATTTGAATGCTGGTTATCAAAAAAGTATCAAGTCTGTCCCTGCTTCTCCTTTTACAGATGAGGAAGCTGAGAGAGAGAGAGAGAGAGAGAGAGAGAGAGAGAGAGAGAGAGAGATGGCTGGAGTCACATAGCTAGTTGGATGGCAGTTTTCTTTAAGATAAGATAAAGTGTGTTTGGGTCCTGTGATAATGTAACTGGCCTATGGAGAAGACAGAGGAACAGGAAGCAGGGATGTGAGAAATGATAATCTGAGACACGAGAAAGCAGCAGAGGCAGCAGGGAGGAAAGTGGGGAGTGGAACAAGTAATAGTTTCTGTTGGGTGAGGGGAAGGTGAAAACAGTGCTCCGATCTCGTTATCTGGAGGGAACAAGGCAGGCTGGGACATGGACTAAACTCTCCAATTAAAAAGCAGAGAATGGAAGAGTGGATTTAAAAAAAAAAAACAACAATCCAATGACTGAAGAGATATACTTTAGCTGTAAAGACACACACAGATTGAAATAAAAATATATGGAAAAATATATTTCACGCATAAAGTAAACCAAAGAAAGGTGGAATGCTTATGCTAACATCAGTCAAAATAGACTTCAAGATGAAAATTGTTACGTTTTACAATGATAAAATGGAATACCCCCAAAAGATATAATCATAATAAAAATCACAACAGAACTCCAGAATAGATGAAGAAAGCAGGCAATTAAAGAGAGAAATGGACAATTCAGCCATAGTAGTTCAATATGTACTTTAAAGAATGGGTTAGAACAAGTAGAGAGAAGATGAGCAAATAACACTCGACTTGAAAATAAATGATGCCTGAAAGCATCTGTAGGCCACTTTGCCCAACAGTAGCAGAATACAGCTTTCCTCAATGTTCATGGAACATTCTCCAGGATGGACCACGTTAGGTGACAAAGCAACTCTCATTGAAGTTAAAAAGGATTGAAATCATATCAGGCACGACCTCTGACAACAACAGAATGAAATTAGATATCAATAACAAAAGCAAATTTGGAAAATTCATGAATATGTGAACATTAAATTCCTAACTGACCCTTAGGTCAAAAAAAAAAAAAGTTACAGGAGACTGGAAAAACATTTTGAGATGATTAAAAAAAAATCTAACAACATACCTGAATTTATGGCATGCAGTGAAGTCTGTGCTCAGAGAAAAAAATATAGCTGTAAGCCTTCACGTTAAAAAAGTAGAAATACATTAAGTTCAATAACCTAACCATTCACCTGGAAAACCTAGAAAAAGAACTGAATAAACATTTATCAAAAGAAGAATTAAAAATGACCAAGAAATAGATGAAAAAATGTTCAATATCCTTAGCAATCAGGGAAATGCAAGTCAAAACTACACTGAGATTCATCTCACGCTAGTAAGAACGGCAATCATCAAGAATACAAATAATAATAAATGCTGATGAGGATGTGGGGGACAACATATACTCATATATTGCTGGTAGGACTGCATTATAGTACAACAACTTTGAAAAGCAGTATGAAGATTCCTCAAGAAACTAGGAATGGAACTGCTATACAACCCAGTTTTTCTGCTCCTTGGTATTTCTCCAAAAAAAAAAAAAACTGAACTAAATTCAGCATACAGTGATACAGGCACATTGATGTTTATAGCAGTGTAATTCACAATAGCCAAATTATGGAAGCAGCCCAGGTGCCCATCAATGGATGAATGAGTGAAGAAAATGTGGTACATATATCCAATGGAGTTTTACTGAGCCATAAAGAAGAATGAAATTATGGCATTTGCTGGTAAATGGATGAAACTAGAGAACATCATGGTAAAAGGTCAAAGGTCAAATAGTTTCCCTCATATGTGGAAAAACATATGAGAAAAAAAGAAAAAAAAAAGGGGAGGGATCCATGAAAATAGAAAGATCAGTGGAGCAGAGGAAGAGGAGGGGGGGAAGGAAGAGCTGTGGAATGAAGTTGAGAAAAATCATGTTATGTACATATACAAATATACCACAATGATTTTCCCTTTAATGTACATCTCTAAAGCACAAATTAAAAAACAATAAATAAATAGAAGAGAGACAAGTAGAGTAGAAGAAGGGAAACAGGGGAAGGGAGGAGAGGAAGGAAAAAGGGAGCCCAGGGGACTGAAGTGTAGCAAATGACATGCCATGCACGTGTGATCATGTCAGAATCAACCTCAATATTATGAATAACTACAATGTACTAATACAAACATAAAAAGAACCTAGGAAAAGAAGAACACTAACTCCAAAGCAGTAGCAGGAAGTCAATAATAGAAAATAGATGAAATAGAGAACAGGAAAAAAAAAAACAGAGAAAGTGAACAACAAAAGTTGGTTCTTTGAAAATATTCACAAAATTGACACATCTGTGGCTCTATTGACCTAGAAAGAAAAAGAGTAGATTCAAATTACTAAATCAAGAATAAACAGAGGGACATTTCTACTGACCATAAAAATATTACACAGGGTCATAAAGGAATACTGTGAAAAATTGTGTCAACATATTGGATAATCTGAATGAAATGGACAATTTCCTAGAAAGATACAACTACCAAAACAAACAGACTTAAGAAAAAATAGACTCATAACAAGAAAATAGAACTAGTAACAAACAAAAAACAACAACAATGGAAACGTCCCACAAATAAAAGCTCAGAAGCAGATGTTTTCACTGGTGAATTATATCATTTCTCCAAAGAAGAATTAACATTGAGCCTCCAAACGTTCTTTCAAAAGTAGAAGATTATGAACTTGTTGGTATGAGGCTTGCATTACTTTAATACCATCAAAAACAAAACAAGAAAATTACATAGCAATATATCCTATGAATGTAGACATAGATATTCTCAAAATACTGTGGGATTTATCCTAGGAATTCCAGAGCAGTTCAACATGAAAAAGTAACATTCTGTCCCAGCAGAATAAAAGGTAGAAAACCACATGATAATCTCAAGAAACACTGAAAACCTCTTGACAAAAGTCAATAAACTTTGTTTTCTTTTCTTTTCTTTTCTGTTTTTTTTTTTTTTTTTTGTACTGGGGATGGAACTCAGGGGCACCCAAACACTGAGCTACATCCCCAGCCCTATTTTGTATTTTATTTAGAGACAGAGTCTTACTGAATTGCTTAGCACCTCACCATTGCTGAGGCTGGCTTTGAACTCAAGATCCTCCTGCCTCAGCCTCCCTAGCCACAGATATTCCAGGTGTGCGCCACTGCGCCCGCGTGTCAACACATTCAGGATGAAAACCAAAATGAACGAGAAAAGGAAGGGACTTCATGACCTGATAGCAGCTCTGAAAAACCCACAGCTATGTCATACTTGATGGCAAAAGACTGAAATCTTTCCCTAAGATAAGGAATAATGAAGATTGGCTCCTCTTGCCATTTCTATTTAACATTGTTCTTCAAGTCCTACCCATGCCAATTAGGCCAGAAAAATGAATTTAAAAAATTGAAAAGGAAAATGTAAAATTATATGTCTTTGCATATGATATGATCTTATATACAAAACATCTTAAAGAATGCAAGATTTAGGAAATCTAAAGAACTCAAGGGCCATATCAGAAGTTGAAAATTTTTGTTCAGATTATTTTACAGAAGCATCAGAAATCTTGGTGGTAACCATTCACAGGAAGAAGGTGATATGTGTGTTCATTTGGAAAGACCTACATGCTCTAATTCAGAGGGCAGGGGCACACTGTGGCATAGCCACATTTAGAATATTCTGCTGTTGGTAAAAATAAAAAAGTGCGTATGTACATTAAAATGTATGCATCATTGTAGGAGCTCCTATATTTTCTGGGCTCATGAGAAATGACTGTCTCTGGAATGCTGAGAATTGGTACTCAGGTATGTGGGGTGGGAAAAAACTAATTTTTCGTTGTTCATCCTTTTGCATCATTTTTGCCATACTCTTGTCATTTCTTAATGAAAAAATGGACAAAAGAGTTTCATGGAAAATGAGAAAATTATCTTCCTGTTTCTTATAAACAAGCCCAAAACTGCAGAAGCAATTTTGAAATGTGAACTAGAGACATGCAGATGTCTATTGCTGTATAGACTCTCCTGCAAAGGCTTGAATGTGGGCTGGCAAAACCCCAGGATGTGTATGGAACTCCTGTAAAATATGGGTAAAATAATAACCTTAGCTTTGTGCCCCTAATTCTCTCTTTGCCGGTGGCATCTAACCCATTCCTTCATCGTGAAATAATAAAATGGGGGCTGGGAGAATGGTTTCTGAAATGAGAATGGTGATTAATACTCACAGCTGTCAGTCTTTAGCAGAAATTTATCATATTATTCAAAGAATTAAATTCCTCCTCCATTAAAAATATGACTAGAAGAATGAATTAATTTTCAGTGTAATAACTTAAGCTACCATGTTTTGCATGACAATGAGAGTTTCTGAACTTTTAATGAACTATTTCCTTTAAAATGTTCTAATGAGGCTGAATTCAGAAAGCAATTCTCTGATAATTACTAAGAGCTGAGACTCTCCCAATAGAGCTATTAGGTGAAATAATTCCCAAGGGAATTATCTTGAGATAAGGACAAGTGAATAGACTCTAGTATGGGAATCAGAATTCAGAGCTCATGTGGACTATTATGTTTGTGGTCACACCAAACTACCTGTCTGATGTCTTTGTTCTTGTGTAGGCCCCTTTCCCATTGACTCTGGGCTTGACCAGGTGAGTTGCTTAGGATAGAATATTAGCAAGTGTGACTCAAGCACAGACTTGATAGATGTTTGCTCATTGGGGTTTGTCTTTCTGGAATGCTCCCTCATGGAAGCCATCTGCCACCCACAAGATCTGACTGGTTGGAGGCCACCATGCTGTAAGGAAGCCCAAGCTACTCAGGCGGTAAGGTCACACAGAGAGAGAAATCACAAGTTTTGTTAGTGTTTGGCTATTGTAACTCTCTAGCAAAGTATCACACCAGATACATGAATATGGGGTATCTCAACTCCAGCACACACTACCTGGAGGGAAAGCACTGCCCAGCTGAACAGTAGCTCAATTTCTTATTGCTTAATCCGCTAAATTTGGAGTGTTTGGTTATGCAGAAATAGATAAGTAAGAAACACCTTAAGGTAAAGGTAACAGACACCAGAAATGAATATATGAGGAGTGATGATTCTTTTATCAATAATGGTGTTAGAGATCTCTTACTAACCTGTGCTACAGAATTCCATGGGATGGAGATATATATATATAAAATGCAAAATTGATCCTTAGGACTCAACCATTAGCACTGATATCCCTGGGAGATTGATAATTTTGAAAATCTCAGGCCCTGCCCCAAACTCACTGAATCAGATCTGCCTTTTAACAAGATTCCCAGGTGTTTCATGTGCTTGTTAAAGTTTAAGAAGTGCTGGTCTGGATGAAAGGGTTGACACCTGGCTGGTAATTGTGTTTGTAAGTTCCCCAGGGATGCCAGGAGTCAAAGCACACACTCTGAGTATCAAGAATGGGAGGGTCATGACTCTCTGCACACACAACCAACTGTACTTGGAGATCTCTGTGAGTTCCTTTGGAGTCTTTATAAGGGAATAAGTCATTTGCTGAAGGTCTCTCTGCCACTTACATTTCAAGCCTAAAGCAGTCAGTTTCTAAGTCACTGTGGCCATCTTACAAAAAGTCAGGAAATAGGGCTCTTTGTTAACTGCCAAACTGATGATGCTTTATTGATATAGAAAGGGAGTGAAAAGAAAAATGCTTCCACCTGAGAGGTGTCTTGAAGTGCTGGGAGAGGATAACGGCTGAGGGTTCCAGAGTTACCTGAGACCCTGGGTTGCTCCCTAACATTCATGTGAGTAAAACCAATCACCTAACCTAGTTCATGTTCAGATTAACCCTGGAGTTTCTACTCTAGGAGGTTGTGGGTGGGTCAGAGCAGATTCTAGGATCACCCTTTTAAAATCCCAAGCACACTTACTTTTAATGTCTTCTGATTTTTGTGGTATAAAGCCTCTTTGCAGATTTCAAGCTATCAATAATTTAACAATTGATTCCCCAAATGTTGAACAAATATTTAACAGTCAGCTCTCTTGAACCTGTATAAGCCAAATACACCATGTGTGAAGCAGTTTTTTTCCTGTGCCAGTTATAATGATAATGATAATACTAGTGCTACTGAGGCAAGAGGATTGTGAGTTCAAAGCCAGCCTCAGCAAAAGGGAGGCACTAAGCAACTCAGTAGGGTAGGACCCTGTCTCTAAATAAAATACAAAATAGGGTTGGGGATGTGGCTCAGTGGTAGAATGCCCTGAGTTCAATTCCTGTACCTCCCCCTACCAAAAAAAAAAAAAAGGAGTAATGCTTAATATGTATTGGGTGACTTACCTGTGACTTCACCTCACCCTAGCACCAACTTGCAGGGCAGGTAGAATGAAGGAAGTAGTTATAGCTTCCCTCATGCTTTCAATGGTCTTGTGTTGAGTAGAGGACCCTGTATTATGTTTTTCCATCCTAAAGTACTGATAACCTCCAGGAAGGTCAACTGGCTCCTACATAATTTTTGTAGAACTTGGGCAGCATTTTCTCAGGAGCTCCATCATCACCTGGTGGCAGGGGCTGGCAGAGTTTTGGTGCTCACCATGGTGGACTTGAATCTCAGAGGTGCAGATTCTGCTTGGAATTTGGTATCCCAGGGAGCTATTCTGAATGGCCAAATTGTGCATCCTAGAAGCCTGAAAGATGCTGTCATGGAATGAATTTTGACCCATGGATATAGAAGCCTGTGGATACTTCTCCATGCCTCTGAGTCTATTGAGTTCCATGAACTCTTCCAAGATCTGTGGACCATCGGGTCTCACTGAAGGAGTCCAACAAGACTTATGCCCAGCTCCATAATGCACCTCTTTGGTTTTGGTCTCTTTTATTCTCTGCTTCACTTCCTCTTTATCCTTCACTCTTAAGTCTTAGAGGTTGCATTTTCCAGGAAAGTATTAGTATTACTGCTTTTGTCACAGGTTCTGTTTTAGAAAGTGGAAATTAAAATTAGTCCCAATTTGAACTATTGATTTCTTTTGCTCAGGCCATGAGCTTGTATTACTGTCCTCTCCTCTCCCCTGTAATGATTGATTGGACATCATAGGGTTGTCTGTCCCTCTTTTGGTCAGGACATCCTGGGACTGAAGGGCTTCAGGACCAAACTTGAGGACTTGGGAAAATAGCAGACCTGTTCTCTCCTGAGTCCCAGTTGCAAAGTTGACTAAGCAAGAAAATCTTCCTTTCTCAAATCTTTAACATCTTTTTCAAAACTCCAGATTTTCAATGAATATATATAAAGAAGAATATTTTCTATAATTTTGTTCAGAAATAATCAAACTGTATGATTTAATATATATTTGTCTACATCTGTTCTCTTCTCAATAACATATATATCAATGTAGTATAAAGTGAATGATGTTTGG
Organism: Urocitellus parryii; assembly: GCF_045843805.1. Classification (NCBI taxonomy): domain Eukaryota; kingdom Metazoa; phylum Chordata; class Mammalia; order Rodentia; family Sciuridae; genus Urocitellus; species Urocitellus parryii. The sequence goes on from NC_135536.1 coordinate 151,507,111, forward strand.
AAACTTCAGCTGTCCCCATGTACCACTCTCAGGCAATTCTCCAGAAGTGTTTATGTACAGACACCTTGGCTGGATGAATGAAGTGCTGGTGAATAAAAGCATCTTTATTTATTTAGAATTTGCTTAACTGATAATATTTTGGTAGGCCTTTTGCCTCTTAGTTCTCATTCTTACATGCTTCCTTAAAACACATCCCAAATCCAGGGGGAACAGGAAGAGATTCCAGGGCCTCCATCATATGCTGGCAACTTGTCTTTCACACCAGACTGCTGTGACAGGTTGACTCCACAACACCCCAGGGCACCCTCTTCTCAAGCAGTTTCTGCAGGGAAAGCACTTTTTGTGCTTCCATTATCTACAATAAGCCAGTACTGAAAGTTATGCATTTCTTTGTTGGGTATTTGCACAATTGCTGTTTTGCTCTTATTGACGATCAGAAGCAACCTGATGATCTAAGGCAACCTGGGAAAAAAGTGCCAGTTACATTTGGATTAAGAGGCATAAATTAACAAGGACAAACAGAGCCACCCAAGAGGAATGGACTACTGCCTCCTCTCCTGTTATAATTGACCATAACCATATCCTTGTTCACGACCCAAGGCTTCCCACAGGCTACAAACCCAAGCAAAGATGTCCTCAGAGAAATGCAAATTGTTTTAGTTACTATGGATGCATAACAAACCTTAGGAACTTTAAACAATGATATTTATTGCACTTGAAAGTCTGTGGGTCATGCTCCATGACTTCTGGGGCTCCAGTTGAAAATCTTGACCAGCTGAGCCCTGCAGCATCTGAAGCTCCTGTGTTCTCTTCATATCATCTCTAGCAAGGTCAGGGTTGAACTGCCACATGGCTCATAGTCCAAGAGGTACAGCATCCAAGAAAGGAGTGGCTTAGCTTTAGAAGCCACATAATATTTCTTCTGTCATTGGAGAGGAGCCTGAGGAAATTCTACAGAAAGGAAAAGGAGATCTCAACTTGGCCCTTGCAGGTTCTTAACATACATCTCAGAAAAGAATTTCAGAATGTGACAGAGATTTATTTAGGAAAACAAGAAGCACGTACATGAAAGGACAGAGAGTGTGGGCCATCTTGATAGTGAGAGATGCTTTTGAGGTCTCAGGCTCTTCTTTTAAAGAAAAATTTGTACATAGAAGACATGAGAAATATGTAGGGGGTGGCATCAGACTGGTGAGCTCAATTTTTTAAGTCACGAAACACAGGGTGGGTCATAGTGGTCTGGTTTTTCTTTTTAGGGTCTCTAGATTGCCTCTATCTTGTTAATAGATAGAGTTCAGAATGTACCCCTTTAATGGGTCCCTAGCAAGATTTTCACCTTGGCTTTACTTAGTCTAAAGAAAATAATTTGTATAATCTATATGTGTATGTAGGCTTTAATTACCTGGAAAAAAAAAAACAGGCCTGAGGAGTAAAGCTAATTGTGTTCATGGAGTTTCTTTGGTTTAGAGTGACAGTTTCTTTTTTTTTTCCTTCCCCATTAGTCTCCTTTCTACTTATCCTTATTTCTTATATCCTACCTCACCAGGTCTATTGGTTGGAATGATTACAAAGTCCACTTGGACTTGGTGCACATAGACAATACTCTGAAAGGGGCAGATTAACATCACATCTTGCAAACCCCAGGGATGGAGATATCTTGGTGCAGCCACCTTTAGAAATCCATTGCCCAGGCTATTGTTTTGTAAAGGTGGCCTCAAGGGTAATGACAGATAGACATGTAGGGTCATGTCAGTGGGACCAGGATAGTCATCTGGGACTCAACTGGCTGAGTCCAGGGAAAGTCCCAGGGAAGAGGGCTCCCCCAGAAGCTGGCTAGTTCGCTATTTCATAGTATTGAGGAGGGTTCTTGGCCCACCTAGACCCTGACAATATCCAGGGCTGGAGTGGGTTGGTGAGAGGTTCCAGGTAGCAGTTCAAGTTAATTTTGCAATAGTCAGTCCCATGCTGCTTTGGGTCCACAGGATCATTCAGACCAGGAGTTAACCCAATAATAGGGGACAAAGAAATAAGGATGGGGTGGGGTGGGCAATACTTAAAATATCTTAGCCTCGTCTGTCATCAGGATTACTCTTACAGCTGAGTATAGGCAAGAGATAAGGTTTTCCTTAACTCCCTCTCTTAGCCAGGGAATCTCTCCTCTCCCAAGGACTTTAGGCCTTCCCATAGCAAGTTTGATCCCAGGTCTGGATGATGTCCTTGGCTTTCTACCCTGGGAAGGATAAACCTTGGTAAGTGGGGTCTGCTCTTTTGGTGTCTGAGGAGACTACTGGTCTCAACACATGACTGCAAGGAGGTGGAGGAAAGAGGAGGGTGACTGCTGGTCCCATGCCTCTGGCCTTGGGATTCCTACATTGGGTGTGTATTAGTCAGCTATTCATCATTGTGACAAAAATACTCAACAAGAACAACTTAGAGGAGAAAAAGTTTATTTTGGGCTCACGGGTTTAGAGGTTCAGTTCATGGTGGGCTGACTCCAATGCTCTGGGCCCAAGTGAGGCAGAACATCATGGAGGAAGGGTGTGGCAGAGGAAATCTGCTCAGCTCATGGAAGCTGGGAGTAGAAAGAAAGATAAAGTATCTAGAGACAGATGTAATTCAGGCCATACCCCCAGTGACATACTCTCTTCAGCCATACCCTATAGTTACCTGTCTCTAGTTACCACTAATATTCCTTCCAAATTACTAATCCATCAAATAGATTAACCCACTGATTAAGTTACATCTCTCCAACTCTAATCATTTCACCTCTGAACATTTCTGCATCTTCTCACAACCTGAGCTTTTGAGGGACACCTCATATCTAAACCATAGCCAGTGCTTCCATGAGGTTCTCTGAGCCAGGTTGTAATGTGGGCACAAAGCCCAGGCTGCGCCTGGCAGCTCACCACTGCTGCTCAGATTCTGCCTCAGGAATTTTCACTCTGAGAGTCTCCTTCTCAATTTTCCCTTCCTTTTGAAAGCCTGTAGGAACTTTCAGCAAACAGGGCTCCAGATGTGTACGAGGTCAGAGCCAGACTCAGGATACCTGAGACATTCCTATCCCAGCTGTGGTGAGTTAGTGGTGATTGCTGCCAGCCTCTCTGGGAGGGTGGTACAGGAGGATATATGGCTCCAACCAGGGGGCTGAGCTATGAAGGGAGTTGCTCCCCACCCCAACCCCCAAGAAAGTGGGATTATGAGGGAACATATAGGAAACAGTGGCCAGTTTGGAACCCATCTAAACAGCAGCACTTAGCCTTCCTGGGCTCCAGGGTGGGGTCTCTGTATCATCTGTACTCTTGAAATGGAGCTAGAAGGTTGTAATAGTTTATATATGAAGTGTCCCCAAAAGCTCATGTGGGAGACAAGCAAAAACGTTCAGAGGTAAGTTGACTAGATTACAAGAGCTCTAGCCTAGTAGTGGGTTGATTTATTTATTTATTTTTGGTACTTAACCATTGAGCCACTTCTCCAGCCCTTTTTATTTTTTATTTTGAGACAGAGTCTCACTAAATTGCTTAGGACCTTCTAAGTTGCTGAGAATGACTTTGAACTTATGATCCTTCTACCTCAGCCTCCCAAATCTCTGGTATTAAGGTATGCAGCAACATACCTGGCCTGGATTAATACAATGATATAGATTAACTGGGTGTTGACTATAGGCAGATAGGGTGTGGCTGGAGGAAGTAGTCACTGAGGGTGTGCCTTTAGGGTTTATATTTTGTCCCTGGTGAGTGGAACTCTCTCTCTGCTTCCTGGGTACCATATTTGGAACTGCTTTCCTCCACTATGTCCTTTGGCCATGGTATTCTAGATCACTTTAGGCCCAGAGCTATGGAGTTGGCCAGCCATGGACTGAACCTTTGAAACTATAAGCCAAAATAAACTTTCTCCTGTGAGTTGTTCTGGTCAGGTCTTTTGGTCACACCGATGAGAAAACTGCCTAAAACAAAGGTCAAGCAGTGTCTCCAGGAAACAGAGGAACAAGTGGCTATAATAGGTCATAGCAGGATGGCACACAGAGTTCAGGTGGGTATTAAAGGGGAGTTTTATGTGGCTTAGACCCACAGAAGGATGAACCACTACAGAGAGAAGCCCCAGCTTGGGACCCTGGAGGAGGGTTGCAACATACCCATTCCCACTAGGAGCCCCTTGGGTAGAGCTTCTCCCCACTGGGGACTGTAACTAATGCATCCAGGACTGAGCTGCCAGGGTCCTACCCTCCACAGTAAAGAGCTCTGTTGGAACCCAGGGGTGACTTCCCAGTTCGAACCCCATTACAGAGTCTGAGCAGTTCACAGGGGAGTTCAGCTCAGCTGGAGGGTTCCTATCCTTTTCCTTGATACCACTTTCTGAGCTGCCTCACCCATCCCCCAGTTCCCAGGCTCATTTGGGCATCTGCATGTCAAGCTCACTGTTGTGGTCTGAGGGATGCCTCTGGGACTTGGCTCTTGTCCTTATTTCAGGGATGTCATGTTTATGTGTCACTCTAAAAGAGCTTGTATCTTTGAACAATATCAGAAAAAGTGGGTGCAAACACAGTAGTGACTACTGATGACGATGTAGAAAAGGGCTAGTGACAAGGGAATTAGCCTCCCAGTTAGTCTTACAGGTAAAGATGGATAGTGTGGTGTAGGGATGCTGACCACTCACCTAGGAGGTTGCATGAGAGAGAGGATAGAGGAAATTCATTCAAGGGGGGTCGATGTGGAAAGATTGGGAAACAGCCAGAATTTTTTGCCTGTAGGGCTGGCCTCCCAGTGTCCAGTAGCTTTGCCCAAAGCTGAGCTAATGGTACTGAGAGGTTGGAGAGAGGCCTGTGTAGGCCATGTCCCTGAATGAAGGAGATGCTTGGACTCTTAATTAATGTAAATATTCCTTAATCATCCTCAAATGGAGCTCCTGATGAGGGTTGCCATGGCCACAGGGCTCAGTATTTCACATCAGCCCTCCAAATCCATGTCTAATTCTGAGGCATTGTGTGTTCTGAGCATTGGGCATCTACAGAGTTTGCCACAAATTCCTTGGGAACTTTTTCTCCTGTAATATTCAGAGTCCCTAGGGGTTTTCACTGTTAGGTGATGATAGTGAATGGTCTGATGGGGTTTGTACCTGGCTGCAGTGTTTCCTACATGCCTTAAAGCAACATCACCAGGATAATCAAGGTAGAGGCTATTTCACCATTAGGTAGAAGAGAAAACAAGTGCACACAAAGCCTGTGACTCACACAAGTTTATTTATGACTTGTCCAAGCTTCGTGCTTGATGAGGTTGCTGAAGATACTGGGCAATTTTATAGCATCAGGCACTATGCTGGGACATGAATCATTTCACCTGGTATCCTAGCAACCTGTGAAGGAGATATCACCCCATTTTTCAGGTGAGAAGACAGGCTCAGAGATGGGGGGGTAACTTACCTCAGGTCACAAAGCCAGGGAAAGGCTGAATGGAGATACCAGTGCTGTCAGGGCCCATGCTTGGAAGAAGAGGCAATTCCTAGACTTGCCTATATTTTCTGTTTCTGGCCCCATATTAACAAGTTGCCATAGTAGGGGTGCTCACCCACCACCTTCTGACCTGCAGTGCTGCTGAAGGTCACAGCAATGGAGCAGGAAGGTAGGAAAAGGCTGGGGGATCACACCTTGCTGCATGCATTGGTGCAAGGCTGGGGCAAGTTTCAGAAAAATTCCCCAGTCCAACATGTCCCACTGCAGAGGGCAGGTCCATGCAGAAGTGAATCTTCATGGCTTACATCCTGAAAGTTCCTAGGGACCGCTCAGGAGCCAGCCCAGATGTGCAATGCATCTGTACAGCTGCAGATGTGATGAGGGCTCACTGGGTCCCCGTGAATGCCTGATACTCTCAGGAGGGTGGCACTGACAGCAGGGCCTGGATTGCCATAATTAATTCACCTGCCCTACTGTCCCTGTTATACTAATTAAAGCAAGGTATGATCATCTGGGTTTCCCTGCAGCTTTTTCAGATTTTTCCCCCACTAGTCTAAGAAGGACTGTTAGCCTTAATATTATTAGATAATTATGGCTTACAAAAGGTCAGACATTCATCTTGGGAAGGTGGGTCTTTGAAATGTGGAACAGTTGCTTCACAGTAATGCGTGCCTCTGGGATGATGGCAGAGCTGTGAGCCTAGGCCTATGAGTTGGCTTAATGCTGAGGGTTTCTTTCCTAGTTTGAGGCGATGTGATTTTAGTTGGGCTTGACCACTTCTTGGGAACAAAGCCCTTTCTTCTCTCCTGAATCTGCTTCTCTTGTCCAGGCAGACAGGCCTCCTTGATGACATTTGCCTTATAAGAACTTTGGCAGATGCCAAGGGTCTGTCTCCACTGGAGTGATGTTGCTTGTATAGCTAAAGGCCCCCAAAGGCCCAAGGTCTCAAATATAGAAGGTTATTAATTGAAGAATCTGAAGTATGAGTTTCCAGTTGGCAGGAGTTTGTTTTTGTTTTTGTTTTTTTGTTTTTTTTCCATCATGAGGCTCCTCCCAGGAGTCCTTCCTTCATGTGCCTCCTCCATCCTTGAGGGCCTCATTTCCCACACCTGGGTCCAGTCTGCAGAAGGGGAAAAGAACACGCAGGATGGTGCTGGACTAGGAAATGCCTCCATTGCCCACATCCTATAGGCTAATACTCACCTGGCTGCTTTGGGCACATGATGGGACTTTCTATGGTTGATGGACATGTTTTTGCCTTGGTGGCTGCTCAGAACCCTTCTGAAGTGTTTTCTCAGGAAGGTCCACTGTGCATGTCTGAGGGAAACTGTCTCCTTATACTGAAAAGGTTGATGAAGAAGTCATTCACATATATGTAATATACATACATATTGCTATATAATTCATATATAAACATGCTGTACACACTCTGTATTCCTCCTCTTTTCCTGTGTGGTGGAATTTACCTAGCACAGTCCTTGGGTCATGATGGCTGCTTAGTTGTGTTTCTTAAATGAATCACTACAAGAGTAGATCAGTGAATGAATGAATGCATTTGCCAAGAATCCATGTGTTCTCAACTCTATTTTATTATTCAGCTGAGACTTAGCAATCACAGATGTATTTAACCCACTATTTACTATCTGTGTTGTAAATTTTCTATGTTTGGCTCCAATATAATCTAGGGGGGGGAAATATTACATTGGCCATTGAGTTGGCATGTTAGTCATTTTCACTGACATTGCTGTGACCAAAATACCTGACAAAAACAGCTTAGAGGATGAAAAATTTATCGTGACTCTCAGTTCCAGAGGTTTAGTCCATGTTAGTCTAGTCCATTACTCTGGGCCCAAGGGAAGGCAGGACATCATGGTGGAAGGGTGTGGTGGAGCTGCTTTACTTGTGGCAGCCAGGAAGCTGAGGGGCGCCGAGAGACATTGCACAGGGAAGATGACCCTGCCAGGGCATATCCCCAGTGACCCACCTCATCAGGCCATGCTCCACCTGCCTACAGTGACCACTCAGTTAGTCCATTCAAACAAGGATGTATTGATTAGGCTACATCTCTCATAGTCTCATCATGTTACCTCTGACTATTCCTGCATCAACACAAAGCTTTTGCGGGGGACACGTTATATCTAAACTATAACAGTTGGCATCTGTGTTAAGTGATACCACAGCCAGCAAAGCCTCACTTCTGATTGCATCCACAATCAGATCTGAACCATGAAGAGATCCTGATGCTGGTTGTGGAACTGGACCAAGTTGGTAGTGGAAGGAAATTTTATGGAAACCAAAAGGAGTAAAAAAAAAAAGAAGAAAGGTGAGCAGTGAGCACAGAAGCAGAAAGTCCTTCAGCTAGTGCTTGAATTCATGAAATCCTACAATTCCTGGTATTTCTCAGAAAGGGAAAAGAGTGGCCCACAGAGCTGCCAGGGACTCAGAAAGCAACAGCCTGTCTGGACAGTCAGCTCAGTCTCAGCTGGTGGTGGCAGGCAGAGGGGGAAGGAGGGATGCTGTGGATTTACAGCCATCTCCCCAAAGGAAGCCTGGCTGGGAATCAAAAAGAAAATTATCTTCTGTAATGCTTCATTTCTTTAAATTTATGGCAGCAATAACTCTTTGGGCCTTCCGTGCTCTAGCCCATGGACTCAGCAGGTAGAGGCCAAGCATGAAGAACACTTCCTAAATGCTCCTGGGGTGGGGCAGGATGGCCACTTCTCTCAGGATAAGCAGGGCCCAAGCATCTGGCTTGTGCCCAGAGTCTGAGGCCTTGATAGTCTCATTTCAACTGTTTCCAAACCTGGATGCTCCTCAGAATCACCTTGGGGTTTTAAAATTACAGGTTCTGTCACCCCCTCCCTAAGGATGCTAATTTGTAAGTCCAGCGTGGGATCTGAGATTTGGATTTTTGTAGCAGGTTCTGCAGGTATAACCTTCCCAGGCCCAAGGCTTGAACCACTTCTGCCCCAGGCAAGAGAGAAGTACACACCACCCATGTGAGGGCACAGCGAAGTCACATGGGAAGTGGCAGGAATGGTCTGTCCACAGGAACAGACTTTCTTCTTGACCTCACTCAGTGGTCATCCCTTTAACCCTGAGACACCCTTGAGTGTTACGCTGCAGTTAATTAACATTAGGGTTTTTCTTCCAAGGGAAATATCTACTCCTCTTGGGAGTCATTTTTCAACAGTGTCCTTCTGCTTAGTCACCCAGCAGGGCTCCACCAACCTGCCTGCCCAGCTGGGTCTCCTCCTCTTGAGGTCTTAAGACTTGCTCATTTGTCTCATCACTAACTTCCTGTGGAGGTTTGTCCCCCTCCACATCAGAGGTCACATCCCCTGCTGACCTCATGCCACCCGCAACTTCCCTTGGAAGTCAAATGCGTCTTTTGTTTTTGGAGAAGCACTGTGTGCTGACAGGGGTGGGAAATTTTCTCAGAGATAGGCAAGCTGTGCAACTTTGGAGTCAGATGCACTAACATTGCACCACAAGGTCACAAGCTGTGCAACTTTGGCCTCCCAAGGATGGTAAGTGACTTTAGTGACTTCCTTGTCAGTGGGGTCAAGAAGTGCCAGAAACTTGAATTCTGGAGGTACCCTGACTCCTCCCATAATGGAGGCCCCCAGGCTCTGGATCTCCATTGATTAATAAATTTTAACAGAATTAAGTGAAGCATACTTTTCTGGGGTTAGGGAGGAGGTAGACAGGTGGGATCCAGGCATGTGGTATCAGAAGGATTGCAGTCCCTGCTGACCTCCATGTGCCGGCTCTTGGAGGATCCCACAGCTATGTCTACCCAGGGACTCGCTCAGACAGTAGGAAGCTTCAGATTTTGCACCCAGCAGAAAAAATGAAGAGTAACTTCTTTGGCACACACCTTGTGGGACAAACTGCAATCCTGTACAGAAGCTCTTCTCACTCCTCTTGGCACATGGAACTATGTTGTTGGACAGAAGGTGCAGATTGAAGGCCCCATAATAAACAAAGTTTACTGTAGTCCAGAGGAAATTTTAATCTGCCCTTGATGTAATAACAGTTAATATTTTTGAGAACTTTTAATAGAAATTATGCCAATGTTAGATATTTGGGATTTTGTTTAGTCTCTCTTGCCCAATTATCCTGTCGGGAAGGTACAGTTATCACCTCCATTTTATAGTTTGGTGGGGGTGAAGTTGCCCACCCTGGGTCACAAGATGAGATTGGACCCAGAATGTCTGCCTCATGGGCCACAGCCTTGGTTCTGGGCACCAACTCCATGTGATTGGTTACTGCATCGTGCCTCTTGGCCAATGTCTGAAGAACATTCCCTCTTCTTGGCTTTTATCCCAGGCCTTTGCTCTCTCTCCTCTGCAATAATCTGCTAAGTTAGAGTCTCCCCCAGGCTCTTTGGGTTCCCACCGACCTAAGGGCTACCACAGCTACCTTTCTGGAGTATGGCTCTTCTTATCCTGCTTCCCTAAGTCCCCATAGATCCTAAAATCCTCCTCTTACCATGTTTTGTGCTACACTTTCTGTACAGAATCTAGGTTTTCTTGCCTTTCTCCTCATGGCTGGCTTGTACTCTGATCGTGCCAGCTCCCCACAGGTCCTCTACAACACCTGCTTTCATCTGTCCACATGTATTGTTCCTTCTCTGTGCCTGGAAAGTCTCCCATCCCCAGGTATAAATCCATTAGACCTTTCCACACAATGGGGCTGGGATGCTCGCAGTGCCTCTCATTGATGGCCAGGCTGGTAGACTCCCTCATCCAGCCAAGGTTTTTCTTAACACAGGGGTGTGGAAGCAGCAGGCTGGGACCTTTGCTCTTTGATTTCTGGCATTTTTGTTATTTTCACCCAAGTACTGGATCTTCCATTTATTCCTCAGTTTTGATTTCAAGGCCAAAGTCTTAGCCATGAGGTCCTGGCATGTTTTCTCAGAAGCAAAATCTGTGGATTCCTGGGGCAGGTTCTCTGGGTGACCTCCACACATGTAGGTTTACAATGCAGGTGAGTATTGCAGGTGCATGGGGTCCCCAGCTTTCCCCCAGCCTCATGTCCTTCCTTGCCAGTATCTGAGCTTTTCTATGGTCCTTAATGTTCTGTGGCCCTTGTAGAATCCAGGGTCTTTGCTGACTTTCAGCCTCCACCAGGCCTCTGTGGTCTTTTTCTTGCTCTATCCCTGCTGCCTTTGATGGAAATCTGTCTCAGAGAACGTGGGTACCAGGAGGCACCTCAGTTGGGAGCATCAAAACAAAAACTGAGAACTTTCCAAGTCAATCTATAGACTCTGCCTCAAACCTGGGGAGCTGGTTAAAACCAATTGCTGGACCATCCCAAACCTACTAAATTCAAGATTTCTGGAGTGGGGTTCAGGAGCTACACTTTTTAAAATATATATTTTATTTTGGAATAATTTTATATTTAAAGAAAAGCTGCACAGACAGTACAGAATGCTCCTTATGTCTCTCCCCAAGTTTTACTTTCTTTAATGTTATCATCTAACATGATCAAGGAGCAGTTGTCAAAACCAGAAAAGCAATGTTTACATATTACCATTAGTTAAATCCATACTTCATTCAGATATGTCCAGTTCTCTCATTAATATTCTTTTTCTGCCCCAGGATCCAGTCCAGGATGCCAGGACCTGGATTTTAAATAAGTACTCTGGGTCATTTTCAAGCTCCCTGGAGTTTGAGAAGTCTGATGGGTTTGAAGATCACAATTAATAGCCATATTATAGGCCCAGAGAGAGCCAGGGGGATGCCTAAATTACCCCAGGCAGAGATAATACTTGAGGTTAGAGATTTTCTCCTTATTATCACACTGGATGCCCTTAATACAACATGGCGCTCCCATCCTTAGCTCCACATTATACACCTCTTAATTTCTTCTGATGCTAGATCCACAGTAGGGAGCACAACTATCAGTTCAGTTTCACTTGGTAACTCTTCTCACAGGCCCAGGGCATGCTCCATGGACCAAGGCCTGCTTGGGCTCCTGGGCTGTGTTTCTGATGAACAACACAGCTTGGAAAGTTACTACCACTTGGGAGAAGCCCTTTTCCTTGCTTTTCTGAGCTTGGACTTGGGATCTGAATCTGTACCCAGATCCCTGAAATTACTAATGCAAGTTACATGAGAACAATAATGGGCTCATTTTTCTCATGGACTTTTCATACCTCTGTTGCTTCCTTGGAAAGCAAGCCTGCTTTTCAGTTCAGACGTTGGGGCTGACCTTGTTCTAACTGATTTGGATAGCAGAGATGCTGCTCAGACCAGCTGCCACCACTTGCCAAGACCTGGTCCCCTTGATACCATTCCCCATCCATCCACCTATCCTACCTCCTTTCTTTTCTACTCTGAGTTCCCTCCAACCTATGGCTTTAAAATGCCCCAGGATGCCATGGGAGGACAGACCAGTCCTTTTTCCTGGACTTGGACTTGTCTATGCCAATGAGCAGGGTCTTGGCGTCATATATGATGCTCTCCTTTCCCTGGATGCCAGCCTTTTCCTACACTTTACTAGTAGCAGCCTATGACTGAATAAAACATCCAGTTCCTCAAGCATGTGAGTGACAATTCAAGTGGCTGCTGTACTGAATGGCACAAGCATGTAACATTCTGTCCTGGTATCAGCCCCTCTTGGAGCTCACATTCTCGTCTGCAGCCATATGACTGCATGTGGTCAAAGGGGTACAGGGAGGGAGAGGTGGGACTGCGGAATGGATCTGTGAGATTCCCAACAACTGAGCTCTGGGATCCTCTGCTGTGGCCATCACTGTGAATCAGATGCTGCAGAAATAGCTCCAAGAGCTGCTTTGCTTCTGAGGGTCTCCTGGGCAGATGTGGAACAGGGATGACCACTCTGTAGGAGGGAAAGGAGGTACTCATCAATGTTTTCTAGCCGGTTGGTGGTGGGAAGGGAATGGCAAAGGAGACCAAGCCAAGCATAAGATATTCATGATGTGCTACTGGAGGAGGAGTGGGGCTTGGTTACCAGGAAACCACTGGGAGGTGGACAGCAAAGATGGCTTCTAGACAGGAAACCCCTGCTCCTGCTGGAAGAGGTCAACCTGAAAATAAGTTTTTGACTTACAGGGAAATTGGCAATTTCCCTTTAGCATTATATTTGAGGAAACTAATCTAGTTCAATAATGTGGGGAAATAAAAGACCCTAGGGTCCTTTTTTTTGTCCCCGCCTCCCACCTTTTTGATGGAGTAAGGCAATTTTGGAAAGCATGGAGGGTTGAGATGCAGGTGTCAAAAGTGCCTTTTCTCCCTTTTCTAGGATAAAGATTGGATGAGAAGAAAATCTCTGTGATTTATTTACTATTTTAAAATGCAAAATCTCTTTGTATTTATACACAGAAAACATCTGGGAATGTCTGAGCACAGCTGTTAATGGAATCTACCTTTGAAAGTGGGATTGTGAAGAATATTCACATTCTTTAAATTATGTATTTTTTTTAAAAATAATGAGCATGCACTGTCCAAATAAATAAAACAGACAAAAAAGTCATTGCTATTTAGGAGAGATGAGGCCACTTAGTCTCCATTCAGAGGTCCAGGATTTGGTGAGAATTTCTCTATGAAAATGGTCAGGTTGCCACAGACAGCCAGTAGCTGCTGGGATTCAGGACTTCTCGTTCCCAGGAAATCATGAACAGGGGCTTCATATAGGATTTATCTACTCCAGAGTCCCAGGCACAGCATAGCCTCACAGTGTCTCATAATGCTTTTTATAGAAACAACCTAACACAAAGTCTTGGGGACAGTCATCCCAGACAGTACAAGTTAGGAATGGAGAGATGGGACAGGAAAATGGTTCAAGCCTGGTAGAAAGATGTTAACAATTGGCTCCTGCACATTTGCATAAATGAAAAAGGAGCTGGTGTTCCCACAAAAACCTGTAAAGACTTGTTCATGGTCACAATTATTCATTATTGCCCCCAAACTGGAAACAACACAAATGTCCTTCAAATGGTGAATGGATTAAAAAAACTGCTTATCCATGCCATGAAACATTACTCAGATATAAGAAGGAATAAACTATATTGATGCCTGTCCCAACCTGTAAGAATCTTAAATACATTATGCTGAAGGAGAGAAGCCAGGCTCAAAAACCTGTATGCTCTGTAACTCTATTCAGGTGACACTCTGAAAAAGGCAAAGCTATAAAAATGGTGAATGAATTAAGTGGTTGCCATAGGCTACAGGTGGGGCAGAGGTGGATTCTAAAGGGTGTGAGAGGTTTAGGGGAAGATGAAACTGAAGTTTTTTTGTGATGGTGGTTACATGTCAATGTATATTTATCAAAACTCCTGGAACTGCAAAAAAAGGGAGGGGATATTTTTATGTTTAGGATAAATTCGTGGAAATAGGTATTATACCTGTTGAGTACATGAGAACGCTGGGCTAGGAGCAGGTAAGAGTTAGAAGCTGGACCACCTGAGCCAAGCAGGTTGCCACCATTCCCTGAGGCAAGGTGTGCAGCCTGGGATACTTTCTCTACAGTGGCTGGAGTAAGAACATAGAGTTCCTCACTGCCCATTGTGGGTAACGGGTCAGTCTTGAAGAGATGAGTTAGCATGTTGTGAAGCTCAGGTCTCACCTTCAGAGGGACTCAAGTACAAACAAAAGTGGCCCTAGGGCATGCACAGAAGAGCTTCCTATTGGAGACGGGAGGGTGGAAGAGAATGCTGGTGTCTCAGGCTTCCAGGTTTGCAGACTACAGATAAGGACTTGGTGCCAGTGACTTATTTGTCAGGAGACCCCAGGAAGCACTAGTAAGGGTCAGGGACTTACAGTGGGAAAGGGGGAGGAGCTACTAGAGGGGGGACCATTAAAGAACCAGGAATGAGTGTGCACATCTGAGGCTCAAAGCCCTTTCCCACAGGTTCCCTGAGAGACCAGAAACCACACCTCAGAGTTGTCCCAGACAACCTAAAGTAAGCTGAGATGTTTGTCCACTAAATTCCTGTTGTCCTCACCAGAGGTTTCTCTTGGGACAGTTTTTCTGGTCCTGAGACTGGCCTCCCAAAGGTGACCCTTCTGCCTGAAATGAGGTTCAGACTCTTATCAGCCTGAACCTGGGAAATACAGGCAGAGCACCCACTACCTTGGGTGTCAAAGAAATTGACCTGCCCTGGAGAAGTCTTGTTATCAGGAAACAAAAGTTGTTTGACATGTCATCTCGTTTTCTGGTTTTATCTCATCAACGTCTCTATGACAAAGTGAGCAGAAGAAGCCATTTGTCTTTTCCTCCATCATCTTCATGGTCAAATTTTGCTGAAAGCTGGGACGTCTCAGACACAGAAGCATCAGGCTGTTTGAGGAAGCCCACAAGATCAGATGGAATAAGGTGATCTCCAGATACCAGTATCTTCTGTCTGAAACCTTTCCTACTTTTCCCCATTGCTCAGTGAAATCACATCAGGTACTTCCCAACCCCAGAGCAGACTGTTGCTGAATTTGCTCATCCCTGAGCAAAATACTTTTCACTTTCTCCAAGATGAAAAAAAGAAGGTTGTTATAACTATGTCAAAGCAAAGCATCTCTAATGAGTCTAATATTGAAGCCCATTACTTTCTAAGTGAAGCAGGGGTCTCCAGTTCCTTTTTTTTGGAGACTCTGAGATCTCAAGGGTGTTGATGTGTGACAATGGCTAGGCTTTCTTGACCAAACCTTTAAACCTATTTCTTTTAAAACTGTGGTTAAATTCTCAGAATCAGAGAGCAGCCTTTGGGGTTCTGCATTTTTCCTTTGTAAGAAGAGGAGCTATCTTTGATCCTGAGAGGAGCCTCCATTTGACCCCTGTGAGCCTCAGTCTCTCTACTTGTCAGTTAAAGAAATAGCATGCCACCTGCCTTCCTCACAAGGGCATTTCTTAAAAGGATAAAATTGAATCAGATTCTAATATGTATGCATAGCACTTACTCTGTTTCCCAAATAACTAATGCTGGGGGAAGTAAACAAATGCATAAAAAGAGATGTCTATTCTCCAAAGAACACCTTAAAATACAGGGAGTTTACAGTCACATTGACAACCATAATGTAGGGCAAAACTGGGAATCTTCACAATAATGATAGTAACTATCCCTGCTCCTCATTGTGCTCAGCCTGGGCCCTGGCCCCTCATTCAATCCTTACAGCCAGGTCCCCTGCCTCTGCTTTGAAGATAAGGAAAGTGAAGCACAGAGATGTTTAATACCATGTTAGTGGCAGGATTTCCAGCCTGGATCAGTTGACTGTAAAGCCTGTGATTGGAGCAACTTCTTTGCCCTGGAGTTAAAAGGCATGGAGACAGTGAATCTTTGGGTACTAATCATTCCATTCTTCACACTCAAAAGAATTCCCTGTTCATACTGAATTTTTAGCTTTCAACAATGACCACGAACCATATTATTCATACAAGCAATATGTATAATGTGTATGCACAGTTTAATAACAATAAAAGCATCCACATACCTGACCTGGTTTAAGCAAGGGGATGTCACCAGTGCCTCACACATCCCTTTGCTACCTGCCACCCCTGTCCCTGCCTGTAGGAAGAATCACCTGTACCATCTGTGGTACCCTCTAGCTTCACTATTATCACTATCTTACCTGGATATATTTCATAGGTTATTGTTTTTTGCTTTGAGCCAGGTCTAAATGGATCCTGGTATGGATTGTCTGTGACTTGTATTTCACTGTTGTGTTTTCGAGCATCATTTAGTTGATGTTCACTTGTTTCCAGCACTTCAGAGTCCCTGGGTGCAAGATTAATGGGAGTGAGTTTACAATAAATGCTGTGGTTGAGATTAATGGATTGAAGACCTGCACTGGCCTGGGTTCAGGGAAAGAGGAGAGAAACGCTGAGACTGGAGGCAGCCTGGAGACCAGGCTTTCTGAGGTGTCTACAATGACCTGGGTCTTTGGGGATCAACTGCTTCTGATGTATCTGTGCAGGGTGGGCAGCTAGGGAACAGAGCAGGGCCTGCCACACTGAGGGTTTATTGAGAACAAGATGGGAAACGTATAAGAGCAGGCAAGAGGGGCCTTGGGGAAGCCACAGTTAGGATTCTAGTTCCATGAACCAACACCGTGGTCCTATGTTCATCTTCAAGGAGGCTGCCAGACTCACGCTCCCAGGGGAGCATGAGCACTCTATGAAGCTACCTGTATACATGCCTCTTCTGAGCAGGGGGCTGAGGTGGGCCATGTAGCTCTTCCTAGGACCTTCTTTCTTTATGCTGCATATGCACATATTGTTAAGGATTATGGGAGAGTTTTGAGCCTCTAAATCACAAGTATATATGAGGAAAAACCCTAAATGTTGCAATTCACTTCAAAGTTTGCCTCTTGCTACCTACTGTTCATCTCAGTCTTTGCCTGTACCCTGAACACACATCCACCAGACATAGATTGACAAAAGCTTGGGATGGGCCTGCTCATGCCAGGACATTTTGTCAACCCCAGTAAGGAAGGTCCTTTGGAATGTAGCCTCCTGGGCCATGTGCCCCTACCCACTGGGGATCTCTATTTCTCTGGTGGGATAGCTACCAGAAAACACAAGAGCCAACATGGAAGTGCTGAAGTTAGAGTATATACCAGAAAGGACAGGCCACAAGGGTGACTTACCGTCAGGTGGTCTGGGCTTGTTTTCCAAGGAATGTTGGTCTTTACTCCTAGGGCCTTTGGAAGGTTTTGGAGCAGAATTGTGATAGCCATTTGTGTAATATTTTTATCATGTGCATTCCTGTGTAAGAGAGACTTTAGAAAGAGAGACAGAGGATTCTGGTTTGCTTCTGGGCCCCCCAAAAATGTTCACTTTCAAGAATAGTTATTTATTTATTTATTTATTTTATCTAAAACATTGTTTGAGAAGAAAGATTTAAAACTCCAAACCAAAGTTAAGGAGAAAACTGGTGGGTCAGCAAGCTGGTTGCAGGGAGAAACTTCTGGAAAGCAGGAAGAAGAGGTTGGAGCTGCTTCCTCTCCACCCTCAGTGTTGAAACTCAACCCCCAGAGCCACGTATGATCAGCTCCTGGAGAGTTTGAGAGTCAAGCAGAGGATTCTTTTGTACAAAGAGAGAGGCCTACAAGTGCTAAGCGTCCTCATTAGCTCTGTTTTCACCTGAACATGAATGAGGTGGAAGTCTAAGGTCACCTGCAGAATTCACATGCCGCAGTAGGAAATTAATCTTACTATCTCACTGTGTTATGGCCACATCTCATCCACCTTCTTCCATAATTATATTAATTGTTCTCCCCTAATATGTGTACATCAGAGAGAGTGTGTGTGTGGGGTAGAGATTTGTAAGGTACTCATCTTAAAATTTTCTTCGTTCTCTGAGTTTCACAGCTTGACAGGGTCACTTTCAGAGTAGGCCAGCTTTTATCAAAGAACCACACAAAGGGGCCACCTCATGGAGCCTAAAATGGACTTCTTAGCAGTCTTACAATTTAGAATAAGTTCACTTTACTTGAAATCAAGAGGCTTGGAAGCACCCAAGTCTAAGATCTGAGAAAGGGCTGCAGGCATAACACTAAGGTGAATCCAGAATACAGGGACACCCAGCATCCTGAATGCAGGATGTGGCTCTGACAGCCAATGGGACAATGGAGAGGGTCACTGAGACATCAGTGCCCATGATTAATAACCGAATGACATTTCACTCAGTCCTTCATTACCAGACCTACTATCTTTATTCCCCAGCTCCCTGCTCTTGCTCACTTTAATATGGGCCTCTCATTTCAGTCTGGACAGACAGCACATTGCTCACTTAAAGAGGACAGCCTGTGCATAAAATCACAAACTCGATGTCATTACATTCAACAAGCACTGAAGGCCTTTCCTGCACATCATTCTAGACATTACAGCAGAATTTCATCATAAAGACATTTCACTGACCTGCACTCCACAAATGCAAAGAAAGAGAGAGCTCGGGAGTCAAGACTAAAAGAAGGGACACCATTTAAATAAGCTCCGTAATCAATGAGCATTTATCCAGAAGCAACAAATGCAATCAAGCCTTGAAAAAAAATCAATGCATTTTAAGCAAACTCATAAAGTGAGAATGCATGAGTGATTTTAAAGTTTTCCTGCTATTTATTGGGGGGGGTAGTTTAAGGGGATGAGCAATCCCTGCCTCCATGATAATCCTTAAATCTGTTCAAGGAAGAATCAAAGAAGTCACTGGTGTTCCTACAGATAGACTGGTGAATGGACAATTGGAATACCCAGTGCACCATCTCCAGAAGATGAAAATAATAATGACTATTAGGAAAAAACAGAAATCTGGAATGTTCATGAATTTTGCTAGCTATGAAGTACCACGAGACTCCCTGTTGTGTTGGGTGTTTGATGTGGGATCGTATTGCTGTACAACTTACACATCCCAAATCATGCATTCTGGTGTTGGACATCAATTAAAAGAATGCCATTCTTTTACATTACCTTCTTTATTTACAGCATTTTTACACTATACAAAATTACAAAGATCATTTTGACCATAGAATATTTTCATCTTACAATGTTCAGAAACAATTTCCTTTTTGAGATGCAACACCAGAGCATTGCTTGAGATTTTGTAGCATTAAAATATGATTTTTAAATAGACATTACTACTATCAGAGCTGGTGTTTGTTTCTGCTCTGGTGTGATGACCTATACTCACTGGTCATCCTGGCTGTCCTAAATTCTTACAAGTCTCATCTCCACAAGCTTCCACCTTTTCTGATATGGGTACAGAGAGGGACATGGGCCATGAGTTCTATTCATGGCTTTGCTAAGTATCTGGAATGAGAAGATTTGAGAGGATGTGAGCATCACAGAGTAGCAAATTCCACAGGCCTCAGGTATATCCATCAGGTATATCCATCCACCCACTGATGTATATCAAGTCTGTGAAACACCTAAGCTGCTCACTATTCTCCACTGCACCTGAGTTAGGGCCAGGACATCTGAAGTTCTGTATGATCATTGCCCCACAAAAAGTTTTTTTTTTCTCACTGATCACCAAACCTCTGGACTTAGGATTGTGTCAAGCACTGAGTTGGTCTGTAATAAAAATGTGTTGCAGGGAGGGAGAGGAGGAAGTCCCATGCCCTAGTCTTTGGGGACAAGTGGCAGGTGAGGCCTAATCTTAACTGTTCTGTAATTCAGATCCTGCAGGGTCCCCATGGGCTTGGGAAGTGGTAAAAGAAGGCTTCTTTAAAAGATAGGCCTTGCTGGCCTCAAAATAAGGGCTGGGTATGGCAGTAGGCAGTGGATATGCTGGGAAGGGCTCCTCCAGCTCTGTCTGAGGTCAGTGTTCTCAGATAGCCATTGAACACCTCCCATCTGTCCACCTCCTAGTGGAATGCTACTGGGAAGGTTTTGAGTGGACCACTATATTATAGGGACATGGTGTTTCTAAGGGATGCAAAACCTTAGTCTTATAAAACATGAGCAGGAGTTCAAGATCACTACTAGTCTGGAAGGCCCTGAATGGATGTAGGAAGTTGGTTATTGGGAATACCTCATCTTGTGGAGTGTAGGTGGGCAGAGAAGATGGGCAAGTCGCTGAGGCTCTCTGCACCTTAGATTGCTGGCTGAGGATGTCAAAAATGTTCCTGGTCTCCTGGGGAGGTTCAGGAATCTGATCCCGAGTCAGTTCACTTGCTCAAGACATCTTTGCATTTCACATCTTCCTTTGGGTTATTCTCTGGGAGCTGTGGCTTTGCAATGAGTGAAAGCCCTGGCTTGGGTAATTTTTTAATGAGTCAAATTTGTTTTCCTAACTTGGAATGGAACCACCATTTGACCCAGTTATCCCAGTCCTTGGTATTATACCCAAAGGACACAAAATCAGTATACAAAAGTGATGTGGCCACATCAATGTTTATAGCAGCTCAATTCACAATAGCTAAGCTCTCAATCAACCAAGGTTCCCTTCAGCTGATGAATGGATAAAGAAAATACACAATGGAGTATTACTCAGTCAAAAAGAATGATATTATGGCATTTGCCAGTAAGTGGATGGAACTGGAGACTATTATGCTAAGTGAAATAAGCCAATCCCCCCCAAAACAAAGGCTGAATGTTTTTTCTGATATGTGGATGCTGACTCACAATGGAGAGGGAGAAAGGGAGGCTCACTGGATTGGACAGGGCAGAGTGGGGCAACGGCAGAGGTGATGAGAATGGGAAAGACAGTAGAATGAAACAGATATTACTTTCCTACGTTCATACATGAATATATGACCAGTGTAACTCCACATCATGTACAGCCACAAAAATGGGAAGTTATACTCCATGTATACATGATGTGTCAAAATACATTCTGCTGTCATGTATAACTAAAAAGGGCAAATAAAAAATGTTTTACTAACTTTCAAACTGAAAAATGCATTTATTTTCCTCTTTGGTGCATAACTTAGAGTTTTCTCAGCTGCACGATCATAATTCAGTTCTACTTCTGGGGATAACTGAGCTGAGTCCAGAAGGAGGTCTATTTCACATGTGATCAGCAAGTGAACACTGAGAAAGTTTAATTGCACCGGAAATCACAGATTGAAAAATATCATGAACTGCTTTGGTGCTACTCAAATCTTGGTTTTGTAAACATTTATGCTAAGTATTAACTATACTCTTCCATATTGGTTCTGCTAATAGGGATGTTTTGCAAACACATACAAGTCCGTTTTCTCTAGAGAGAGACACAAATTTGCACTGAGCTGTGTGTGGAGTCTGAGTAGATTTGTTAAGTCTGTCAAGCATTTTTTTTTTCATCCAAATGAGTCAGTGTGGACTGAAAACAGAGACTGTAGTGGCAGTATAGCAACACCTCCACCTTTCCTTGTAACTCTCTACAGATACCCTCTAGATTAGGAGCCTTTTGTGCTGAGAAGTAGTAGAGAATGGATGTGTGATATTGGAGGGCCTCCGAGGCAGTTGCTCAAGGGAAGGCAAATCCCTAACAGGGGGAGTTCAGAATATAGTCACTAAGGAGGCCAAGTCCTAATTCTTTAGAAGGATGTTGGGTGGGACCAAATGAGGTGTGTGAAGGGACTTCACAATTACAGGATGTAATTACAAAGTAATCACACAATGACTTTGATGGTCGGGAAGTCACATGGGGTTTGATCTGTAGCTGCTCATGAATTCTGGGCATATTTTCTTTTTCCATCTCTTTGAGCTAAAGCTTGAACTTTCTAAAATTTGAGTTCATGTGTTTCCCTCGCCCTCACCCAGGGGTAATGTTGCAGGCTGGGATCTCCAGGAAGCAATACAGAGAGGGAGAACAAACAGGTTTACCAGGGAGTGATGCCGATGAACTACAAGAGGGAGAGGCCAATGGGTTAGAGGAGTTATCAGAACATGGGGCAGATTGACAGTCACTGGTATTCTCCAAAGCAAAAGCTGCTAGTGGAGAAGCCCTCCTTTGGGAGAATTGGCCAGGCTCTATGACCTGGCCCTGTTCACTCACTAACTATTGCTGCCCCAGGAAAAGCCTGGCTAGAGCTCAAATGCGCAAGGCCGCCTACCAGATGCACTCCTCACAGTTGGGCAGCCATCTTAGGTGGACACAGGGTCACCATAAGGGTAGCTGAACAGATTCTAGCCTCAGGGGGATTCAAGTGGGACCTCACCGGTCTGAAAGTTTCACCTCCCACCTATTTCTGGGGATTCCTCAGGGGGCATTCCCATGAGTTTATGAACACTGCATTCGTTCATTACCAACCTTTCAAATTACCCTTTGTGCTCCACCTAAGGGTCTCTTGTGTCCATTCAGGCAGCTTCCATTTGGTCTGAGGTGTGTGTCCTGGAGGATGCCACCAACTTCCACCTTGCACAAGGAATGCCGGTTCCCAGGGGCTTCCCTAGCTCAGTGAAGATGGGTTTCCTGGGGTTTCACTGGGAGACCGTCTGTCTCCAGGCCTCCGGGATGGCTGGACTGGAGGCAGCGGGTGAGGAATGCAGGGCCTCCATCCTCAAGACTGTTGCAGTTGTCTCACATGTCAAACCCCCTTCCTTCTCTCAGACGCCGGAGTGTCCTCTGCCTGCTGGACTCTGGAGGGTGGCCTCCCCCAAGTTAGCTGACACAGCCACCCATGTCTGGATTTCATACAGATGTAAGCTCGGCTCCTTACCACAACAGCGAGCAAGGGGTCTAGGTACTTAACACCCACTGTCCCTCTGTAGGCAGCTGAAGCCACTTTGTGGGAAAAAAAATCATAGCTTTGCTCTGGGACCAAAGACAGACAGACAGACTCATGTGGACAGGGCAGAGGGCATCCCTACTGGGGATGGTAGTGAGGGCTTGGTTGACTATCAGGCAGAGTATCTGGGATGAGAGAGAGGAAGTCACAGAACAGCAGATGCGCAAGCTTGTGTGGTGTTGTGGGCTGAGTTGGGTCCCCCCCAGACTCATATATCGAAGTCCTAACCCCTGGACCTCAGAATGGACTGTATTTGGAGAGAAGATCCTTAAAGAGGTGATTAAGTTGTAGTAAGGTCATTAGATGAAAGAAGATGCCATCTACGTGTCAAAGGTCTGAGAGGCTCCAGGAGAAACCAACCCTTTGTCCTCTGTGGGCCCTCCCACCTCCTCTGGGAAAGGCTGTGCTCCTGAGAGGTGCCTGAGTCTACTTCTTTACCTGGCACACAGCAGCATACCAGTGGGGAGAAGACAAGCCCTCTTGGTAGAGCCACACGAACCTGAACTCTTAATTCTGGTCCATTTTGGATCAACTCTGTAGTGGAATTTCAGAGGGAAGGGCATGTAATTGTGTCGACTATGGCACTGGACACTTGGGCTTCCCACCTTTCCTTCCCAGGGCCACACACCATCACCCTTTTATAGAGATGTAGGACATGGGTTCAAGTTTTCCAGGCTCAACACGAAATCTTGTCCCAGTTCTATCCAAGTGAATGGAAGGGGATCCAAAAGCTGAGTGATAGGAAGTGGCAAGAGCAAACAAGGCCTGCTTAGTCCCAGGACTTCACACGAGACACTTGACATCATTGGAGATGTAAAAAAGGCCACCCTCCATCTTTTGAGGACTAACAGTGAAAAATCATTCCATCCATAAGTTATTATTGACTCATATCATAAAGATCTTCATAAAGATCATCCCCTTGGATCCAGGGAGAACTGAAGAATAACTCAGTTTTTATTGACTGTGTGACCTGGACCTCTCTATACCTTGTTCTTCTCTCTGGGATGTGGAGATCACGGTTCCACAAAGACTGTGGCACTGACTGAGATAACATTATAAAGTTTGATAACTGGCTTCCATACTCTCTGTTCTGGTCATTGTCACAGTTTCATTATGGTTAATTTAAGAACAATGTATTGCTTTCGAAGGCACCAAACTGCTTTTTCAGCTACTAACTTATGACTTTTAAGGTGACCTTGTTGATTCATTAGAAATGAGGTCTTGCCTTGCAATTCCCATCAAGGCAGGTGCTCAGTGACCCTCTGAGTAAGTGGATGAGAATACTGTGCCACTCAGTGATCTCCCTGGGGAAGTGTGACCAATACCCATGTTGGGAAGCCTTGAGGAGTGTCTCTATCTCTTCCATGAAGCTGACTAAACGTGAGCACACACTAGTGTGCTTGATGTGAGCACATTGGGCTAAAGTGCTCTTTAAAGGGCATCCCCTCCTCCTCAGAAAATGTCAATTCAACTTCTCCAGAGACCCTCAACATAACTGTTTCTAGATTCTCAGCAAAATTCCTGCTAAAGAATTTTCCAGCAAAAATATGCCTGCAGAAGCAAAGTGTGATAAGGAAGACTAAGAGGCGTTTGCATTTCAGAGTTAGGTCCTTGAAAGCCAGCTGGTGGGAGAAGGGGAAAAACAATATCTTCCTTTTCCGGACACTGATTTTCACAGAGACCCTTCTTGGCCTCAATTGGTTGCCCAGAACAGCAGGGGGAAAAACAAACAAACAAACAAACAAACAACCCTACTGTCATGTAAACTTCTATAGATTGTAAACCTTGGAGTACCTCCCCCTACACACTGGGTATAAAGTTCTAGAATTTCCTGAACTCGGGGCTCGGGAGTTTTATCTGATTACAGTGAAAGCTTTTCCCTATGAACCTGGCTGCAGTCAATCAATACATCTGCTTCCTGCTAAATCCTTGATGTCTGGCCTCTTCTATCCCACCACAGTATCTGTGAACAAACACAGTACAAGAACTGAAAGAGTTCACCAAGTGTCTGGATGCTGTAGATGAAGCTACCAAAAGGGATGGAGAAGAAACCAAGTTTCCTTCAAGGTTGCCTCTCCAGTCTGAGTAGGAGATCCCACCTAAACTAAACTGACGCTCTTGGACTTGGGAGGTCTGCATCCTTCACAACTGCCTCTCATCTTGGCTTCTACAGCTGCACTGTCTCCTGTGAGGAGATTGGATCCCAGATTGGATCTCTCCATCACCTTTATTTTCAAAGGGCCTGGAGTAGCCTTTGTTCATAGTGAACACTCAGCAAATGCTCGGTGAGCTACCTGGATGTGGAATGGGCTGCCCCGCTGCATTGTACCTCTGGTTCTATTTCCCAGTGATATTGAAGGACTTAGAATAGATAACTTCTGGAGATAACATACTCAAAGCCTAAATCTCCCTGTGGATCTTGCTGATCTCTGTCGAATCTCAGTGTTCAAACAGCCAATCTTTCACTGGGAACTTTCTGTGACCAACTCTGGCCCTGTGGGTATGGTTTCTTGGCCATAAGCTCTCATGGCTGAGCTCATGAAGCCTCCTGGTGACATCTGGACCAACACCCTGAACATGATGGCAAGGCTATGGGTAATGCATGTGCCCCACATGGTGTGACTGGTGGTCTTGCCAATACCTTTAGCAGAGTAGTTGGGGAAGTTAGTTCAGCCACAAATGAGGAGACCTGAGTTCCTGTTTACCAGGAACTGTTCAGTCTTCCCCATGTGGAACCTTGGCTCTGTCATCTATGAATGTGAGATTTCTGAGTCTCACCAATTAGATGAACAAGAAAGTTTTCTTTATGAAGCCCCATGTCATAGCCAGTGTGCAAGGTATGATTACTTTATTGTTTCTGTTCCCCTGGAGTTGGAAATTGTACAGGTAAAGGCAGGTAGAGGTGTGGAATGGGAGTGGCTGAAGCTGCGTTTGGCTCCACAGGCTTCTTCCAGCACATGAAAGCAGGGGGTGGTGGTACCTCTTTCCTTCCCCCCCACTTCCACTTTACTTTCTCTCTTCAGCTAAACTATGGTAAGGGGTTTCAATGAAGCCCTTTCATGGGTCTGTGAGTGGATCCCAGGTTTAACTAGCTCTTGATAACTCCACCTGGGTGGTGACTAATTGACAGCCACTGCTCAAAATGTGAACGTTTGTGCTGTGAATAACCAAGATGGGTAATGGAGCAACGGGCTTCTCTGCACTGTTGGCATGGCCAGCTCTCAGTTGTGGGGCCATCCTGTGCCTGTAGAGGTGTTGAGCAGCATCCCTGGCCTCTTTGCACACTAGATGGGTAGTTGTGACAATCCACACAGTCTCTAGACATTGTCAAGGAACCTCCAGGGGTAGGTACAAAGATGTCCCAGGTTTGTTTATTCCATTTGCTGTCAGACATTGATATCCCTGTGTATGTGGTGGATCCAGGCCTCCGGCTTTGTGTCTTCCTGGTCTTATGCCTTTGGCCTTGATTGCCATTTTCTTGTGAGTCAGACTCAACATTGTGAGTTCAATGTTGGATGAAACGTTGGGGGGAGGGGTCAGGAAAAAGGTTCCTTATCTGTGTGAGAGCTGCACCTGCTCCAGGGGAAGCCATAGGTCAGGCTAGGACACTTGGAGGAGGCCTTCCCTACACATTTATGGTACTACAAGTTATCTCCCATCCAAGGGGATACTCTGTTTGGGATGGGCACAGCCATATGCCCTCCTGGTCCACATTTCAGTGAGACTCAATTGGGGTACCCCCTCCAACTGTCTCTGGTTGTGTGTGGTTGGGAGGGTGCTGGCCTCAGCATTCCTGTGCTCGATTCTGTCCCTTCCTCACTAGGTGACATTAGGGGAAAAGCCTCCCAGAGCACAGATTCATCATCCAAAACTGAGGACAATGACAGGAATGGATAGGACTGCAAATATGAAATTAGAGCAGTTTGCAATGTACTCCTCCTATCTAAGGTGCCTGTTATTTAGAACAAACAAAATATTATTTGGGAATTCATGAAATGGCAGTTGGAGAGTTGGTTTGGGATGCCAGGACAGGTGGATTTTGGTTGGGGGGGAGGTAATAAAAATAAGGAGTTTCATTTGTGAAGCTTCCATATTTAATTCCCACTTTTCCATTATGGACTGAAAAAGGAAGAGTGAAGAAAAATTCTCAATGAAAGGCCATTGCTGGACAATGACTAGCTCTTGCTTCTAACTATACAAGGGCCTCTAGAGAGAATAAATGGGTGCTAAGTGGGAGAGATTTTACAGTTCTTCATCAATTCTTCCATTTTTGTCCCTTAGAAAGAGCATAGCCAATCATAGCAAATTCTTTCTACTTATCAGGAGCACTTTATATGCCAATTCAAGTATAAAAATAGATATTGTTTAAAAGGTGCAAAGATCAGATCCATGGAACGAAAACATTTGCTCAGGTGACTTAGAGGACCATGAATCATCTTGTCCCACTTATAAATCTTGATTGGGCTAACAAAATAATTTGAACCTGAAGATGGATTCCCTAATATAGTAGAAATAGACCAAACTTAGTTTAAGCCATGAATTGGACTCAGGTATCATGTCATAAGTGAAGGCCTCTAAGAGTACAGAACATTAGCTTAGCGTGGTGCCACTGGTCCTGTGATTTTGTGAGTCATTTCTGTTTCTCTCTCATAGTTACATAGATATCTTACTGATCCCATTCTCTATCTACCTATATTCAAATTGGTTGCAAATGACCTTTTTTAAAAGCAAAGCAAAGTGCCTTAGAGGCAATAATGGGTACAGGGGCATGCTCTCTGGCATTTACATGGTGCCTCACACCTGATGGACTGCCTTGTGTTTGGTCTTTGTTCCATGAGTGCACACTGGGTGTAGAAGTCAGACTCATGAGCCTTTCTGCCTGGCCTGGGCTAGTGCAGCTCTGAGCTCACTGTGTGCTCGAGCAAAGGGCTTCTGGGGGAGAAAAGGGACTGGAAGCAGTGCTCTACAAAAGGGACAGCATTGCATGGACGAGAGCAGAGGCAAGAGTTGAGCAATCATAGTTCTGTTCTGAACTGGGGGGAGGCAGACAGCTGAGGGAATGTTTTAGAAATAAACCTGGGGACCAAGTGACCTATGCCTCTCTATTGTACTATTTGGAAATAGCTGGAGAAGGCAGAATTCATCAGACAATGGAGTTGCCCACAATGAAATTCAGAGGGTCTTGGTGAGAGTTAGGACAAAAGTATCGTCCTTGTCACTTTTCATCATTGGCTCTAGTGCCAAGACAGCAGACATGCCAACTGTCTTGGAGCTTGTCCCAGAGTGCAAGGCTATGTCCATGTCCAGGTCATGGGTTCAGCTCTCAGCAATTTCTTCCTCTCCCACAGACCCTTCAGCAAGTCTTGTATTGGATATTCATAGTATCTTTGGAGCCAGTGACAGCCATCAATAGGGCCTTATGCAGTATGAGAAACAGCCTCAAAATGGGGCCTCCAGGGCTGGGGTCGTAGCTCAGTGGTAGAGTGCTTGACCTTCATGCGTGAGGCACTGGGTTTGATCCTCAGCACCATGCACCCATTTAAAAATAAAAAAGTATACGTACTGTGTCCATCTACAACTAAAGAAAAAAAAATTAACAAAGGGGGGTCTTCCAGGAAGTGAGTGCTGCCTATACCAGGAACTCAGCCCTGCCTGTCACCAGCTCTTCCAAAGATTTCTCCAAAAAAAACTGTCCTACCCATGGGTTTTCAAGAATAAAGTAGAACAAATTATAATAGCAGTAGCAGAAGCTGCAACAAAACCCAAAGGAATTAGCCCTTGACCTTCTTCTTGCAACAGAAGTTCATTTGTCATTTTTTTAGCTAAAGCAAATACAGGTTCCACCTACAACTTTGAATTGCTCCTCTCACCATTGTCAGAATCTAGAAAGTTCAGACCAGCACCATGTTCCAGGAATGTCTCCAGCCTGGAGCTTCTCCAGGGAGGCACCTACCTTCTGCCCCATCACTTCCAATTGCCCTTCCTGTTCCTGCCTTGCTGCTTTTCCACCTGTTGGATTTGGGCAAATGTTTAGTCTCCAAGTTCTTTTCCTGCCCCATGAATCATTCTACTATATAGATCTGTATGGAATTCCACTTTCAGGCCTCCCTTCCCTGGTGTATGGGCAGCTGTACTTGCCCAGCAGGCTGTGCCCCATCCCTTACCCCTGCAGTGGTGTAGAGTCGCCACCTGACTGATCCTGAACCTTGCTGTGCTTTAAATGCAGGGCAGCATCTCCTGTCCCCACTGCCCTGCCCTGTATGAAGTTTTTGACTCCTTCCTGGGGTGCTCAGTGGGCTGACAAATTCATTACTTGGTTTACAAGCTTGTTTGGCAGGGAGCCAGCAGTCTGCAGGCCCCATGTGTCTGTGGGTTTACCAGCAACCACTGCTTTGCAGAGAGGAACAGCATCTTCGTATGAGAAACTCAGCAGAGCAAGAAGCCCCAGCTCCCCAGTCCCACAGCTGAGGTCATTCTAAACACCAGGGAGGAGTCTTCTAAAGGTCATGAAGTGGGGACACAACAGCCACAGCCTGATAGCACTTTTGACCTGACACTCCCAGTGGGGTGAGAGCACAGCAGAGGCACAGCCAGGTCCCTAGACTGGACAAAGGTCAGAGGTCAGCCTTGCTCAGACTCTTAGTTGACACTTAATGGTTGATTGGTACATTGGGTCAACAAATGTCAATACCAGCAGTAACTAATGCAGGTAGAAATGGCAACATGTCCTCATGAGGGGCTGGCATTTAGCCAGTTCATTAAAATCTTCAAGAGATTCTATAAAACCTCAAAGCCCTGAAATTTGGGCAAGGGATTCTAAAAAGGCAGCTGTGGCCGTAGTCTCAGCTGCAGAGGCCACATGATGTTTGTATCTGGAGTAGGAGCATTTACTGGCAAGTGAGGGTGCTGTCCCTCAGATGCCCTGTAAATCCAGAAGTCACTCTGCCTGTGAGATGGCCTCTATCATCTTCAGGGGGCAGGGAACCTAGCTACTTTTGAGGAACGCCCTCCCCTACACTGGAAAAGGCTGGTCCTATTGTCACGGGGGCCTTATTCCTAGTTAATTGTGTGGCCTGGGTAGCAACTTCGAATGATCTATGGATGTGGCATCTCCCATCATGTTGTCAGTACTCATTATAGTTCCCTGAGGATAGTTGGGATCTGACCAAGTGGGGACAACTAAGTAGGGGTACTGCTGAAATTGAGAACACCTTCCGAGGAGGGACACTTGGTATGGTGGAGATATTTGGTAAGTTAGGGATGCCTGGTGAAATGAGGATACCTGGTGAAGTCCAGAGACCTGATGCAGTAGGGATTCCAGGTGTGGTAGGAACTCTCAAAGAGGTGGGGACAACTGATGTGTTGGGGACACCTGGTGAAGTGAGGATTACAGGTCAAGTCAGAGATGTCAAGAGAAGAAGGGACAGAGGGGGAACATGAGGGAAGTGTAGATAGGTACACTATGGACGTCTCTAAGGAGGAGAAAGGAGAGCATCTAGAGGAGGGGACACTTCCTAGGCACCTTTATCAAGATGCTATACTGTCCATCAGTGTCACTTCTTG
Source organism: Urocitellus parryii (assembly GCF_045843805.1). Taxonomy (NCBI): domain Eukaryota; kingdom Metazoa; phylum Chordata; class Mammalia; order Rodentia; family Sciuridae; genus Urocitellus; species Urocitellus parryii. Next base: position 151,537,291 of record NC_135536.1, read on the forward strand.
CTTCCTTGTCCTTCTCTAAATTGCTCCTGCCACCTGCTGGCAAATATGGACTACAAAATAAAAATCAAAATACCTTTCAGTTTCCCTAGTACCAACCAAGTGATCAGGGCAATTTCTCTTATTTTGGAGATAAACTGCTGAGGTGTGAGCAGCCGTTAGGATCCCAGGGCTTCACCTTGATGTCACCATTTCCCATGTGCAAGTGATGGAAAGATTACTTACATCTCCAACTCTTCATCAATATTGTGGTTGTGGGAAAGTTTTTGTAATAATTAAACGAGCTGATTTGAAACAGAAGGGTTTGCCCTCTGTGCAGTCCAGATCAGGGTTCCAGCCGTCCCTTAGGACCTATGAGAGCCAGGTTGGCTTGTGAATGTGGCTTCTGTCCTCCTGTGCTTCTGGCTACTTCTGTGGGGATGGGCATGTTCCCTGCTCTGAACTTTAATTCTCTCACCTCTCATAGGATTTTGGGGAGGATTACCTGAGGTAATGTGTCCAAGCACCCAGGGTAGTGGCTGCCCATGGCAGGGCATAGTCAATGGTGGGTACCACAATCATGAGACTGAGATCTAGGGAGGTGCCAGCTACCCCTGACACACTTACAAGATATCTCTGCTTTGTGACCACTGAGGGTCACAGTGAGCTGCTGGGCCATTCAGTTGGTCCTGACCCTTGCACTTCTGAACAACATGGTGCTGCATGTAATCTTGGTGGTTAGCCCTGAAGAAAGACTTGGCAGGCAGTGAAGGCAGAACCCTTGTAAACTGAGGATCTTCCATCTGGAAAGACAGATGGAATAAGTGGGTAGTTGGTCTAGCAGGAGATAGATTGCCTGGCATAGAGGGTCTGGCTTAGGGCAACTGTGATGGTGCTGCTAGAGATGGGTGGGGATATACAGACCGATTCTACTTTTTCATCAAATCTGAAGAGAGGCAAGTTTAGGCATCCTTGAACAAATACGCAGAAGCTCGTTTGATACAGTGGTTCATGATGACTGAAACATGGAAAGATAAAACAAGCTTTATGATGGTCGGCCAAAGACATTAATAGTAACCACCCCATCTCCTGCACACCTGCCTGGGCCAAGCACTGTGTTCTGTGTCTCAAGAATTCCCCAGAAATCCTATGAAGTGTTCCTTGTTTGGTCATCTTATCCCAGAGAAGAGGTTCAGAGAGGTACATTTGCCCAAGATCAAACAGCTAGAAAATAGCACAATTGGCCGGGCGTGGAAACACACACCTGTAATCCCAGTGGCTGGGATGCTAAGACAGGGTGATTGCGAGTTCAGAGCCAGCCTCAGCATTACTGAGTCACTAAGCAACTCAGTGAGACCCTGTTTCTAAATAAGATACAAAATAGGACTGGGGATGTGGCTCAGTGGTTGAGTGCCCCTGAGTTCAATCCCCAGTACACCCCACCACAAAAAAAAAAAAAAAAGGAAAAGAAAATAGCACAATTGGATTCAAATCCAGCTTGGTTTGACTCCAAACTCATGGTCTGTAGGGCCAGGTGGCTTTGGCTTTCATTGGGATATTTGGGCTTCTTTTATATATTCTTCAGTAAGGTATGTTTTTGGACTATCTGTTGTCGAGGTGAATCTCATTTGTTCTAGGAAGACAGTGATAATGATTTTCAAAATAGTGTATGTTCAAGGTCAAGGGGGAGAGTGGCAGGAGGGGGAGATCACACTCACAAGCCTTATTCCCAGATAGTGGTTCTTACTTTTGTCACATATTGGAATCACCAGGCTGCCTCCCTGATCAATCAAATCAGGATTTCCAGGGCTGGGATGCCAGGATTCCAGGTATCAGGAGTTTTTTTAATGCCACAGGTAAAAACAACCACTATCCTAGAAGGGAGTGTGAGGGGAACAGGATGATGATACTAATAATGTTTGAGGTGAGAATTTAAGCAGTCAAGGATTTTGTAATTCTCATCCTGGGAGACAGTGAGGAGCTGAGTCCTGGGTGGCTCTGTTCTCATTTAACAACCCAGTAAATAGTCCAAATGAATCTCAATTGTAACTACTCATCAGAAAGAAAAGTCATAAGCAAAAAAAAAAAAAAAAAAAAAAAAAGCTAAAAGATAACTTTTTTGTTAAATAATGAACACTCGTAAAACAGCAATGAAATGGTATTAAAATGTCTTGTGATTACTTGTTTCTCAGCATTCATCTGATAACTTAAGCAGCATGAAGCAAGAGTTGCACTTAAAAAAATGACAAGAAAATAGCTATTCATTTAGTTGACAGAGTAAGGGCCCATCTCGTTGCTAGGATCACTAGCATCACTGCTTATGACCAGGGTGAACGCCTGCATGGGTGGCGATTTGAGAAGCACCCACTTGTGTCTTCGTAGCTCCTTTGCCTTGAGTTCCTGGAGCAAACACTGGGCTCATTCCTTAGGAGCCTTGGGAGGGGCTGTGGCCTGTCTCCCCATCTATAGATCAACAGGCCCCAAGATCGCGTATTGCTGGAGGGGAGCTGCTGAGCGTCCTGAAGAGGCCTGGAGCTCTTAGGCTGGGGCAGCGTGGAGGGAAGGAGCAGGACTGGGGACAGAGGCTTGGCATTCTCAAGGCTGGACCCATCTGCAGAGAGTGACAGCTGGGATCTCCTCCTAGAAGTTGTTCTGTCTTTTTTTTTTTTTTTCCTTCTAAGCCCCATTTTCTTCTGGCAGGGAAGTCACGCAGACTGGGGGACACAGAGGACTCAAGCAGGCCACAGACAGCAGAGTGACATGTTCCCTGCCCTCTGCCTATTGCACCGTATTCCATAAAAAATAAACACATTTTTTTTTTGTTAAACTGTTTGTATATTGCTAATGCGGCAACATTCCAGGCACTGGCAGGCTGCAGAGAGAGCTGCGTTGTCATTAATTCACCAAAATCCATCCAGAGACAGCCTCATGGGTCGGGATCTTTGGAGCTTCCATTTGGAAGAATTAGCAGTGCCCATCTGTCTGGTGCTCTACACAGTGCTGTGAAAATGAAATTAAGGATAAAAACAAAGGAATCCATGGGTAGAAAATTCCAGGGCATTCATGGAGTCGTTTGGCAATCACTTATATTGTACAGCGTCACACAGGGTGTGTCTACCCCTGGCCAGCTCTACCCTCTCTGAGCCCACAGAGCCCTGGCCCGGGGCCTTCCCCTCCGTGCCTGCAGGAAGCTCATAGGTGGTTGTTCTTGGAGAGGTAGGCAATGAGGGCGACGGCCACGCCCACGTAGATGCCGGTTCCGATGGTGATGGACAGCACGGCCAGGAACAGGGCCCTCCGGGAGCTGGTGCTAGCCTGGTGGAAGTCCCCCTTGGCCACGGCTTTGTTGGTCTGCAGAATTGGAGGAGAAAAAGGAAATCAAAGTAAGAAAATCAGAATGAACAGAGAATGGAGGGCTGGTTTGAGGTCCCAAGAATTTCAGAAAGACTGCAGGGGAATCACTTACCCTCCATTTCTTCTCTAACTAGCAAGGAAGGGATGTGCCTGATGTTTGGCCACTCTCCCCATACTGCAGGGGAGGCAAAGCCTCAATTCTACTCTGTCCTGCAGGAATAAGTGAGGCTTGGGGTGGACCAATAAATGCCATTAATGTGGGGTCTGGGGTCTTGGGGACCAGTATGCCAGGGATGGGCAAGGCACCGCATTCCAGTGCCATTTCTCCTATGCAAGAATGACATATTTTGTATTTGAATTAACTTAATTTTCTAAAGCGTGTTCACACTTACCTTATTTAATCTGTATAACCCAGTAGAGATGGGGGGAAGGGAATTGTAGTTCTCATTTCCCAGAGAGGAAACTAGGGTGTATGATTATTAAATCAGTTCCAGGATACTTGAGGTTAACCACTTTTCGTGTAGATAGCCATCACATGGCCATGACATTGTTCATTTCCTGACCCTGCCATAGCTGGAGTTAGTGAAACGTGTCTATTGTTCAAATAATTTTATATAAGACCAATACCTATACTTTTGGACATTCAATCATATAATAAGGCGTTGGCTTAAAATGATTTACATTTCTTGGGGTCATGAGGTGGATGGGCGCATGGAGGTTGGCTGTTATATTTGATTTGAGATTTTGTGGCAGAACCCTTAGATCCATCCCAATTCCTATCCCCTTCCTTTCTTGTCTTTCCTTTCCTACCTCCCTTGGGAGTGACAAATGTGGCTCAGAAAGATCTCAGTGGATGTCTTTGGCAGAATTCAGGTAAGGATTTTGTTCTCCGGATAAGATATGGGACATATATGGAACTAGCAAAACCCTCTTCCTTCTACCTTGGGATGTGGATATGATGACTGGAACTGCTGTGATGATCTTGGGTTCAGGAGGTAAGCTGATAGAATATTAAAGAAGACTGTGCCAATAATACTGTGGAACATCAGAAGCTGCCAGCCAGAAATTTGTTCTTTGAGGAACATAAGCACTTTTCTGCTCAGGTTTCTGCTGGCTGTGTGGTAGCTCCTTGCTGGAGCACACACACTCCTTAATGCTAGAAGTAGGGGAAAACTATAATTCATCTGTAACCATCACGAACAGACTACCAAGCCAATCAGCTCATTTGCCAGACGGAGTGGCATACTACCAAGGAGCATGATTCCCAGGAGGTTCAGTCAATGCTGAGGTCGGCTAGTCCCAAGTCAGCAGAGTGTCCTCTGTGATGAAGGTAAAGAGCCTACTCCCCTGCAGAATGGAACTTGCTCTCATGGGCCATTCCTGGAAAACCAAAATTTCTCACCAGACCCAATTCCCAAGGGTCATCTGTGACATCTCTACATTTCATAGGTAGGTACAGGAGGACAGGTTGTTCACTCAAACTGAAAATTACCATTACCGTGCCATAGACCACAGAAAGTCAAAATCAGAGAATGGATTTTCCTATTTCACAATCTCCTGATCTTGATTTATTGAGATCTGGAAGTCTGTGACTCCTTGAGAAGGGATCCCCTCCGCCACCTGTCTTCGTATCCTTGTCCCTAGCTTCTGGATCTTAAAGGCTAGGTTTTTCTTTTTCCTTCCCCAGTATTTTGTCTTGGAACTGAGCTTGGGAGCTCACCGCAGACAAGTTTTTGATGAAGCAGAGCTGAGGGAATGCGCACGAAAAGCCTCCTAGGACAACCATAATGAATTAATTAAGTCATAATGAGCTGGGGTTGCATTTTAGGTAGCAGTGCTCCCAAACACTCCAGTGTCCTATAACATAATTTACTGTAATTGCCCTTCCTAGTGTTAACTCCAAACAGACACGGTTCATCACGAGTGTGGCTTTGCTGCTGTCACTGCAATGATCACCGTCCTTAGCACAGTCCGGCATGAGCCATGCTGAAGGGAAGGAGGCAAAGGAGAGCCAAGAGCAGGGAGCTCCTGGGTGCCCGACTTCCCTGCCTCATTGGAACTCACACATTTAAATAACGACACCTGGAATAGTTGTTTTCTTTGCCCCAGGAGGTAGGGCCCACATCTCCCTTGTCCCCTGGGGTCTTCATGGAGCCTGAGTTAGTGCCAAGGAGGAGTGGCAGTAGGCCACTGGCTATGTTTCATTAGTACATTGTAATTGTATATAATTCTCTATTCCTAAACTTCTCTCCTGCGTCCTGCACAGGCTATGAAATTTGGGTTTCCCTTGCATGAAATGTGCTGGCTGAGAAATATGGCAAAAAAAATTACACAACACAGAACTAATTTTGAAAAAACAAGGGCGGGACAACTCTGCAACCCTAGGGGTCCTGCTCCTACACTGGAAGGAGAGTGAGAGGAGCCCGTGTTTGTTTTTTTTTGTAATACAAGGGGCCTTCAAAGGATTCCAATGAAGTGTTTGTTTACCAAATAAGGTAGGAGGGGGGCTGTCCAGGCCCAATGGGTAATGCCCAAGTCCAGAGCTACAGAGCAGCCTCCTAGCACAGCAAAGACTGAGGTCACCACGTGCTTTGTGTAATAAGCCACAAAATAGTCACTTGTAATGCCAGATCAAAATCTCCTTGGCTCCAAGGCTGAGTAGAGGCTATTCAGATAGCTCAGGGGTGGCCCCTGCATATAATATTGGGATTCATTGTGACCTATTCATATGCACGCATAACCCAGTTTGCTCCATTTCTTTCCCCAGTACTTCCCTTTTACTTCCCCTCCTTTCTCCCCCTGATCCTTTTCCTCTGCTCTTCTGGTTTTCCTCTATTTGTTTTTTAAATTGTGCCACAGTCTGGCTGGGCAAAATAACGGGGGTGGGGTGGGGTGTGACAAGCAACTTGTGAAGATTGATACAGCGGGAGCCCCTTTATTGCAGGACAGCAGAGGTATATATTCTTAACTAATTACACACAGCTTAACTCAATTAACATAAACTAGATACAGCAGTCAACCAATAAGGAATCCTCATCATCTTAATGGCTCAAAGCCAAAGTGTCTGAAAATCATGTTCAATTGCTCATTTTCATAGTCCACACTGAGGGAACCAACTCTTCATTTTTATGTTTAGTTCCAATAAGAGACCCAGAGACTTTGTTGTTTGGGCACTACCAGAGAAATGTCAAGAACAGCAAAGAGATGAAGCCTAACAAACAGGCTGCTTTTCAGAAAGGCTACTCAGTGTCTATGTTTTGCAGAAGCAGAGAGCTCCCAGGGTCTAAGCTCCCATGAGGTAGAGACATCATTGATACTGCAGAGTGCATGCCATGACCTAAGGAAGGGGATTGGACCAACTCTTTGTTTCAGAAAATGGGTGACCATGGCTACAAAACAGCTTGCTCATTCCTTTGAGAAGGTGCAAACTACAAGAAATGCTTCTATCAGTTTCTAGACTAACACTTCAAGCTCTTTGACATGTTTTTGTTTTTGTTTCTTTTTGCTGTGAATCAGGGCAAGAGTTCTTGACCTGGGCACTCAGGTTTATCACCCCTTTAAAACCAAAGGCGAGACTGTGTGGAAGACTTTTTATGAGAAGACAGGTCAGCCAAGGTCAGTGGATTCTCCCTGGCTGCACTTGCCCACTGTGTTGGGGAGAGGAGGGAGGAGTGGAGGGAGAAAGGAACAGAAGCAACTAGTATCTCCTAGGGTCAGAGGACCCTAGGTATTTCTTGGCTGGAATAAGCAGATATCATGTACTTGTCCTAATTGAGAGTGTAGACTTGTCTACACCCTGGTCTACCCATGAAACTCATGGGGGCCTAAGTGAGCATTTAGCAGGCATTCTGAGAAGCTTGATCTCAGGGTTCTTGGTGGATAGGTACCTCTGGGAACTTACTGCCTGCTGGAAACAGCTTCCCCAGACTTGGTGTCCAGTCCCTTTGGACAGCCTGACATGTGGCTCTTTATCACCCTCGGGGGTTGGAGGGGAGACCCTTAGGCATCCAGATACCCGGGCTGAAAACTTCCTTCTCATTTTATATGTGTGTTCCTCACTTGTTGGTGAGAAATGCATCATCTCCAAACTTTGTGGCTGAACAAGAACAGTCACAATATGTCTCACGATTTCTGCAGCTCAGGGATCTCATGGTGCACTGCTTGGGCGGTTATGACTTGGGCTGGACTGTGGTAACCTCAACATCCTCTGGGAGATGTCTGCCTCCTGGGGTGTGGAGATTGCAAAGGGTTACTTGGCAACTGCTTCTTAAGTTGAAGAGCCAACCTCACTCACCCAGTTGTAAGGATGTGCAGGGAACTTTTTAAAATTGAAAAGCACAAGTCATGCACAAGAAAACTCATGAGAACAATGAACATCCTCTCCCTCGTGTGAGGTGATATTCAACCTGAGAAAATAAAAAGTTTTATAAGCAGAATGCTCAGTGAGGACGAATGCACTAAAATCACCACGGCATCACATCTCTTTAGGCCGGAAGAGTGACCATCAAATAATCAGGCCTAACCAACAAGCCCCCAAGCTTTGGGATACACATATAAAGATCATTTTGCTCAAGGTTTCATGATCAGAAATGGTGGGTTTGTAGAGGAATGAAATCATTCCTTGGGTGTAGTTTTTAATGGGTGACTGTGCTTACCAAGCAGCAGCTCTGTGTTGGTGGTGATAGAACACACCTCAGTAGTGTTTAGGGAAATGGTTTTGTTCAAAGGGAGTGGCCTCAGCTTGTGGTGACAGCAAGGTAGTCTCTGACTGGATTCCAGGCCCTGCTTCCTTCCCACTTTCCCTAGTCTGGAGGTCTACTAAGGCTAACCTCACCCTCTCTCCTTTCTTCCCTCTCTCCCTCTTTCTTTGGCTCACTTGCTCTGTAACAGGATGATCAGCCTAAAGTTCCACAGCAGAACTGACACCAAAAGAGACATGGCTGAAAATGGCCTCACATTTGGTTCGATGACAGGCTGGAGATAACGGAACAGCTGAGGGGTGAAAACTGTTGATGGCAAAAAATTGGGGTGACTGTGAAAGACAAGGGAAACCCCCTTGGGATCAGCAGGTAACTTGGGGAGGCCTTTACTACCCACCTGAGTGGGTCCACATCACAGGCCTGCAGCTAACAACACTTGGAATCTGTCATGGGAGATTCCTAACTGTCTGGGGTCCTGATTCTTAAGAGACACCATGGCAAGTCCTCTACACCAAGTGCCTCCCTTGAGGTGAGACCAACTTCCCCTTCCTGAGGTGACAAGATATCTCAAAGTACTTGAGCTCTGGTCTCATGTGGGCTAGCACCCCTGAGGGAACATCTCCCTCAGCTTTCAATGGAACTTCTGATAGGTTTGTGCCAAAGTGTTAATTTCCTGTGGCAAGAAAATACTCAGTGTTGTCTGAGGTGTTAGAAAAAAATCATGAATTTCTCTGAGAGATATCCCTGCTGCTTTGTTTTTCCTAGCTTCAATATTTTAGGGTTAAAAAAACCAATAAGGTGAGATACTACCACACTCCACATCATACATAGACCCACTGGCTCTGTTTATATAGAGGAGCCAGGTCAGACACAAGGACATTGGCAGCACATGCCATAGCTGCTGGACACTAATTCCTGGAATTTGTGATGGCCTTCAATAAGATACTCACTGCCTCCAGAATCACTTCTCTGGAAATTGACAGCACTGTGGGTATTTTATGGCTCATTTTTCCTCTAGTACCGATAGCTGTCTGACTGGATTACATCTTTACATTATTGCAAAAGTTATTTCTGTTATTTATTGCCATCTAACAATCACTATGCACTGATGAGGTACTAAGAGCTGTGCTTGACAAAGAGACAGACTTGCTAGGATATTCCAAACAAAAACCACAGGGATGGGAAGTCTCTGAGAGGCAAACAGCCTCACACTCCATCCTCCACAAACGTGTTTCTTTCCTACATGTATTTAGTTCCAATTTTATTTTTATATTACCCCCCCCCACATTCCCCTTTCAGTAACTCTTCCATTATAAGCAATTAAAAATAAAAAGTCAGGCATGGTAGCACATGCCTGTAATTCCAGTGACTCAGGTAGGTGAGGCAGGAGGATCACAAGTTTGAGGCCAGTCTCAGCAACTTAGCAAGATCCTGTCACAAAATAAAAATAAAAAAGGACTGGGGATGTAGCCGTTGAAGTTCTCCCAGGTTCACTTAACCATACAAAATTGATCGAACAAAAAACTTTGGCTGACAGATCAAAATGGAAGGAAGGAGACAGATATGAAGCGTACTATTTGGGTACAACCCAGCCCAAACAACAGGTGACCATACTTACTGGCACAGAGCCATCTGAATCACTCTGCCAGGGGTAGAGGACTTCCTAGGGAGATGTCTAAGCATCCCTGTTATGGAGGTCAGTTCTCTGAGGCTCTCAATGACAGAGAACACCACTGTAACAATGTAAACATCAGTGGGAACACGGCCACTTTCCCAGGTTGTTGTTGGACAGGTGAGCTGCTGCTATTGTCCTCTTTTCCATGGAGATAGAGAAGTCTCCAAACTCTAGGTAGGGATTTCACTTAGCTGATGCAAGTCCATCTTAGTGAGTTTTTCTCCCTGTAGCCAGACTGGAGCCAGTTTCCATGAGGCTGAGTCCCTCTCACACATGGTGTCTGGCCCCGTCTAGAGAGGAGGCTGACTTGGCTTCTCCACAAACCAGGGCCAGTTTGCCTGGGAGTTTGGTTCTTCTCAGGTTCAAGTCCAGGGAACTCAGGAGGAGCCAAAGTAGAGACCAGAGCCTTTGGAAGGGGGGAGGAGCATCGTGTTTTGTCCTAAAGTTTATTCTTTCCACTTGGATGCTTCAGCTCAGTGCTCCCTCCTGTGCCCTCTCCCAGGTCACCTCCTCCTGTCCAGGGCAGTGGTCACTCTTATGGTCAGCCATCCATGTCTCAGAAGTGACTGTCTCTACTCTCTGTACCCAGACCCCTACCAGTGTGCCTCCTTCTGTTCAGTATGTTATAGGTGTCCACAATGCAGGTTGTTAAGAAATAATAGTGATCAAATGATACAAGAAGTTCTATGAGTATATTAGAATTAGAGAAAGCACCAGAGGCATGGACAATAGTCATCCTCCCCTTTTCTCAGATTTGAGTAGTGACAAATGGCTAGACATTATTTGCATATTGGCTTTCATTCTTATTAAAAATTTACACTCCCCGCCACATACTCCCCAACTTACTCTAGGGTTACATCCCAATAAACCCATCATAAGTTGAAAATATGGTAAGTGGACAGTTGATTTAATATACATAAACTACCAAACATGCCTTAGCAACAAACAAAGCACACAATAGAGAGCTTGCTGTTCCCCGTGTGATCCCATGACTAATCGGTAGCTGTGGCTCTGCTGTGCCCAACACCACTGAAGGCTAACTACTCCCCACATTTCTGGTCCTCTTCTGTTCATGGCTGGGTACTCTGCTTTGAGCAGAAGAAGCCTTCACACAGAGTCATGGGTCCATGTGGTAAGAGGTATGTGTGTGGCATGAGCATCACCTGCTCTGTGTCCAAAAAATCGCTTTGAAATGTTTCCATTATTTCCTTTGTCCCAATTAGCTGATTGATAATCATATCAGGTAACTTGGGATTATCAAAGAAAGAGCTAAACTAACTAGAGTTAGAATCAACATGAGCTAGCTGGGGATAGATGGGGTAGGATGCAATCAGAAACCCCTTCTGATGTCCTTTCTGATTCTGTCCTTCTGTCTGTCTTTCTGGTTACTGTAAGGGGGTCAGAACAAGGAGAATAGAGGAAATAATGCAGTGAAGGAACTCACAAAAGCTTTGCAAACAATCCTCAATAAGGCCACCTAGGGTAGGGGATGAACTCTGGTACCTGAAACAAAATGTAAGAGAGTTTCAGGCAGAAGTTAACTTTAAATGGCAGATAGGGGTCAGGTGTCTCTTTGATCTCACCATTCATCTTACTTGAAGGGAGGATCCCCAAGTCATCAGTTCTTTCCCCTTCCTTGGATTCTGCCTGGCTTCCCCATCAATTACCTGTTTCCTGGATACAGCCTGAGGACTGGGTTAACTGCCCGTGCTTCATTCTTCACTGGCGAACTCTCTGTGGGGAGAGGTGACTGCTCTCAATACCTACTGCTGTGTAACAAACTATTCCAGGCTTAGTGATTTGATCCCAAACTCTTTTATTGTGTCTCACAATTTGTGGGTCAGGAATTCAGGTCAGATTAGCTGGGGGATTCTTCTATCTCCAACGACATTAACTTGAATCACTTGACTTCCAGTTGATGGCTGAACTGCTCTGGAGCGTCCAAAATAGCTTCATTCGCACTGGGTACCTTGGCTTCTCTAGCACCCTGGTCATCAGTAGATGCATTTGTGTGGCAACTTAGGACTTCAGGCAAGTCTAAGGACACTCAGATGCAAGCTCTACAGAAGACTCAGCCTTCTTTCTGCAGTGTCTGGCTGGTGACAGGTGAGTTGCTGGGGCAAGCCCATATTCAAGGTGAGAGGACACAGGTGGGAGTCATGCCAAGTAGGTACTGCACTTGGCAGACACTCTCATCCAGTGATTCCCCTCACCTGGATGGCCCAGCTGTGGAGGGCTTACCCATAAAGAACTGTCTCTAGCTCATTGCTTACAAGATTTGCAATTTGAGTAGCCAAGTAAATTTCCCTTATTTTAAGTACATGTCAAAACAACTCCAATATGTACCTTTTCTCATTTCATCATAAACTTGTTTCACAAGGGCTCCTTTTCCATTCTTTAACATTGTTGGAGCATGACTGTCTGCTCACAACTTTAGGACATTTAGATGGGCTCTTGGTGGAAAGAGTCTACTGATTCTTGGTCACATTTTTGTCCAAGAAAGACATTTTTGACATTTTGTGATTTTGTGGCTTATTTTTTTTAAGTGCAGCCTGTGGCCATGGTCTCAAGATCATATTTGAGGCATTGAGGCTATCAGTCAGTTCCTCTGCAGGGAAACAAAACAGGCTGATTCAATAGTGTTGATCTTTGGAATTAACATGTGAACAAATACAAAGACATTAAACTGACAAGGAGACACTAATAAAAACAAATATAATTAGCAATAAGAAAGACAAGAAATAGAGTCATTGCATGGTGTCAGAGCAAGCTCATATAGCTTGCTGCCTTGGGGCTAGACGTGAGCTTGAAGAGGTACAAGATGTATTGCAATTTCAAGGAACACATATTTGTTTCCATTATGAAACTGTCAACTTAAGTATATATCACATGCTGATTACAGTTGACAATAGCATCTTGAGGAAAGCACTAATCCCCAGGGTTGGGTAACATTCTGAATTCTGATTCCATGCTTATTGTACAGAGCAGGAATTTTTCTTCACTTGGAGAATTTATACAATGTACCTGCTGAATGTTCTATAATTCAAGTAAAAGCGTAGTAATGAAAATGATGTTGGCTCAAACCATGTGCTTTGTTTGGCTTCATGGTGCTGCCTGTGTACAAAACAAAGCGAGTGGTGCTACTGCACAGCACTGAAGGAAACCCCAAGGCAGGAGGCTCTACTGGAGATACACAGATAGATACAGATCTTTGTGGACCTTTGACAGCAAATATGGCCAGAAGGAATCATGACAGATTAGATAAATCATTTACTTATAGTACAGCTAGCAAACTCACATCTTTCTGTTTATAAATGTGCTATCTTCTGGAAGGGAGACAGCATTGCATGGGATTGCTTTTTAGGAGATTGCTTTTACAAGTATCTTGGAGGTTGATCAAAGTGACATGTTATAGGTGAGAAAACTGACACTAGGAAAGACACATGATCACAGAGTTAGCAAATTCTGCTTTTCCAAATTATCCATGTCCTTGTTTTTCTGCATGTTGCCCCTACTTCAGGTTAGTGGGGAACTGTAACCACACTCGGGATGACATGGGGGGAGCTGTATCTGGTGGCTGTTTTATGCTCACAAGAGATCATCTTACGCACAGAACATACTTAGGATGAGTGTATGCTACAGGAGGAATGACTACCTACTTTTGAATTACACTTCAGTTTGCATTTTCTTTATGAATCATTTTCTGTTTTTAAGAGACGCTTTTACCTTTGTTATTATCATGGTTATTTATCTTTGAAAGGCAACATATCCTGAATTCCAGCAAGATAGTAAACAATCCCTGCACCTGGATATTCCCTCTCACCAAGAAGGTACATAAACCATGCGGCTCATAGGTAACTTGCAGAAACCATGCAGCTCATAGGCTGGGTTTCTAATGCTTTGAGTGGGGAGAGAACGTGGTATTTGATGGGGGGTAACCTGTGCATAAGTCCCATAGCCTCAAAGAAAAAAATGTCCTCTGCATATCATGGGATATAAACTCCTACCCTACCCCAGACATGACAAATCCATTTAAGCTTTGTGTTTGAGTGAGTAATCAAAACTTTAAGGCCAGGCTAATCACAGGTGTGGCTCTGCGTTTATTATACACATGGTGTAAGGGCCTTGCTGAGAAATTAAAATATAAATGAATTCAGCACTCAAGCAAAAAAAAAAAAAAAAGAGGTTATGAGTTTTCAGCAAGGCAGGGGGGGTGGATAATCCTAAATCTAGATAAAACCACAACAGAAAATCATAAATTGCATGAGAGGGGAAAAATGCAAGAGGGTGGTTAGCTGGTATATCACTCAAAACAGAACAATTATTTCCAGAATTAAATTATTTCAAAATAATTCTATTTTAATATCTCTCAGCTTGGTGTAGACTGCTCTAAGAGACGTATTGTAGGGCTCTATACTATATAGATTTCTATGACAATCTCAAAGAGATTAAAATAATTGAAATAATTTCAGTGATTGTGAAGGACTTAGAAATACATGAAGAATCCACAGTCAACAAGAGGCCACACTAAAAACAAATAAACAAAAATCCAGACTTAGAAATTCCACAGCTAGAATTTTCAGAACTGAAAATTAAAAACCAAAGTTCTAGATTGCAGAGAAGATTGACATGAGAAACTGAAGAGAGTACTTATATGCTGAAAGATGCAAAAGAATTAACTATGTAAGCACAGAAAGATGCAGAGATGGAAAAGAGAGCACATAGGAAGAAAAGATCCAACATACAACCAGTGGGAATTCCAGAGAGGAGAGAGAGAGAGAATGGAGAGAGAGGGGTGGAGGCAATACTCAAAGTGGTAATAACTGAGATTTGTCCAAACTGATGATGGATATGAGTCTTCCAACTGAAGTAGTTCACTGAGTCCTAACTGAATACACGTAAAGATACAGCATGGTGGAACTATAGAACATGGGTTGGAAGAATCAACAGAAGGCTCAATTCTAAGACTTTCATATCCCTGTTTTACTCTTGGTCACTCATCAAAACCAATTAATGGGCCTGATTAAGCTACCGCCCATATATAGTGAACTTCCTATTTATAACTCTAGCCCATATACATATATACGATTGGTATCTTTACTGGCTGTCTCAACAGTCATCTCAAATTTGTGCCCAAGACCCAACTTGCCATCATCCTTCTTGGCCACTGCTCCTCTCAACCGCTGACTTCAAAGCCATTCTTCTTCATTACCATTTTTTTTTTCTAGTGATCTCTCAGGATGGTAAATTTTGCTTAACCTACCATCTGCCCTAAATCCAGACTTCCTTTAGTTTCACAGTCTTCAACTAAACCACAGACTCTGGTTAGTTTGGAAAAAAAATGGGTACTTTGTAAAAAAAACAAAGCACAAACTCTCCTTCCACTCATACTCTCTCACGGTTCCCAAAACAGTGCTTTAGCAGTTCCCATCTTTAAGCTCTCCATCTAATGCCTGCATGGTGTGGTCTCATCTGCCTCTCTATCTTTGTTCTCTTTCCTCCAGCCTTTCTGGGTGCTTCTCTTTGTACCTTACCTTCAGCTGTAGAGCCTCCTGAAGAGAGTCCATCTCCTCACTAGGACATCTCCCTATCTCAGCCCACATATGAGTCCCAGAGAAGGCTTCTCTGGCCCCTACTTTAGGTCACAATTCCATATACCATGCTTCCACAGAACTGTGGCATTTTAATTCATGCCACTTACAAATTAAAATTCAGTTCCTTATAAGACTCTGAGCTCCAAGGTGACAGAGATCTTTTAAACTTCAACACTTAACACAGAATCTTGTTCATGGATGGCATTAAACGATAATCCTCTAATGAATGAAACCATTCCACAGGTTTCTTTTTTTGCAGTTATCTCCAAAATATTTGAGTGAATGAGTGCTTTTCCTAAAATAAATTTAAATAGCATGCTGATAAAATGAACACAGCAAGGATGGCTGCTGAACACTGTGGTCTCCACCAGCTGTTAGCACCAGAGTGTAGATTGTGGAAACTGAGTCTGGCTTCGGTGGGTTGGCCTTTGCATTAGTGTACTTGTCTTGAATGCTCATTTCTAGCGGTCAGCTCTTCTATGACTGCTTGCTTAGCAAAGGTGTTGGATTTGACTTCCTAAAATAGTACTGCATTAGCAGCTGGCAAACAGCAGTGCTGGGCTAATGCTGGGCTCAGCCTCTTCCGCAGGGTCCTCATTGCTTTTGGATGGGTGAAAGAATGTGCCAGCTGGGAGTGTGTCCCTCCTGGTTTCACTCTCTCAGGGGCCTAAAGTTAATCTTTATTTTCCTGCAACATCAGGAACTGACCCTGAATGTGTGATGATACAGTGGGAAACAGGGAGGCAGGCATCAGAATTTATTTTATAGTCAACTGAAATGAAAGTGAGGTGGTCCCAGTTGACACCACCAGGAAGCTGTCACTCAATGTGTCCTCCGATCCTTAGTGATGCAGGGACACACCCAGAGGGGAATGTCTGTGGGTGTTCACCTCAAGAGAGGGGCTTTGGTTAAGTTGATCTTGCTTCTTTATTCTCCATGAGGCGTATCCATGAGGCAAACTGCTAGGGACTAAAAGTTTGTGTCCCTCCCAAATTCATGTGTTGAAGCTTAATCCTAGTGGAGTGGTCATAGGAGGTGGGTCCTTTAAGGGAGTAATTGAGTTCTTGGCTACTTATGAGGGTGGAGCCCATATAATGGGAGAGGACACACATGTTCTCTTTCATGTGAGGACACAGGAAGAAGGTGACCCTCTGCATCCTGAAAGAGACCCCAGACTAGAACTGGACTGTGCTGGCACAGTGATCTTGGATTTCCAGGCTCCAGAACTATGAGCAACAGATGTTTGTGGTGTCAATCACCCAGTCTATGGAATCTTGTTGGATTCGCCTGAACTAATACATCAGCTTCTCAGTCTGTCCCCCATGCCCTACAGTTCTCTCTGATTGCTAGCACAAAACATATATTTTCCAGAAGTGAATAATGATGCTTCTCCTTGGAAACCAGGTTCCAGTTGACTGGCTTCCATAAGGGATTATTTTATGGAATGCATCAAGGTGTCTTTTGCTGCCTCCTGATTGCTTTGAGAAATATCCTGATATTTTAACCCCAAATTGAAAAGCACCTCTTCTTCCCCAAGGATACCTATGGACCACAACTTCTGTGCCACACTTTCACTCATACAACATTACCCTTCCCAAATAAAGTGTTATTTCAAAGAGGATATTGCTATAATATTGTTTTTCCTGTGCCTATTGGGGAAAAAAAACTTGCTTTTGAAGCGTGATTTGATTCCATATGTATGCAAGACTGATAGATTCCCCTTGATTCTGTTAATTATGTGGAGTTTCAGCTCAGATAAATGGATGTCAAGCCATTCAGAAAGCACCACCATTTGTTCTGCCTGCGAGTGTACACACTCCTCCATTTTGCCCCCCCCTACATTTCCCCAATTGGGAGAAGAATGCATAATCACAAATATGCCTACACTGATTGCTTTATTAGACCTCCTAATGAAGTGCTGATTATCAGAAGCAAGCTACCGGGAAGCTGCTTGTTTGGAATCAATTCAAAAGCAAGGACAAAAAATTTCCATTTATTGGATTCAAAAGAATAAGATCCAAAATATACATTTTGGTACCCTACCCCTCAGAGCCGAACTATGTGAACAAGCAGTACTGTGTGGTGACTTGCTCAAGTGTGGCAGGTTGTTGTCTGTCTGCAGGTCCTCCTGGCATCAGAGGGGCATGCATTAGTTCCTCAGAATTGCATTTAGGACTTCCAAATGGAAGCTGGATTGAAAGGCCAGATTATCCCCTGATGTCACAGGTGACTGGACAAGAGCTCATATCTGGATATGAGAGCTTCCTGGAGCAAGACATGCTCCTGCCTTCTTCTCTCCTGTTGGATGGAAGTAGCTCTGTACAAGATGAGGTAAACCATGAGCTTGATTTCTACCCAGGTGAGTGAGGGTGTCTAGATTCCTGAAAATCACTGTTGGAGCTGGCCACCAGGAGTTCTCAATATATTCCACTGGGTTAGGAAGGAGAAAACCAAGATCTGAATATTTTGGTTCTTAAGGCTGTTGAGATGCTATCCTATAAGGATTTACTGAGTATTTTCAGCCTTGTGGATTCAAGATAAATTAAGTGGTGGTCATGTGCACTGGTGGTGTCTGGTTCTTCCTAGCCCAGCTCCTGTCTCTCTCAGTCCAGGTATGGACCTATGGGTTGAAGAGCAGCAGAATCATCTACTTATTCAGAGTTGAGGCACCCAGAAAGCTCAAGGCTGACAGCTCATCTTATGCACTGGGATGGTCTTTTTCCACATTCCTTCTTCCTCCCTCCCTCTGTTCTCCAGGGCTCTGGGCTGGTTTTTCTTGCTGAGCTGTTTCAGTGGAAACTTCAACCATAGAAACAGATGGTGCTGATTCAGCCATTCAGCATCCTGACCAGAAGCATGGGGCTCTTGGCTATTAGTTGTAAAGCCAGTTATTTGGTCTGCTCACCCTGTGTTTTGGGTAAATGGGTTGCTGTTCCTCTTTAGATGATCGATACCCAGCAGGCTAAAGATACTTTTGGCTGAAATAATTATGATAAAAGAAATTAACAAGGCCATTTTGCTTGGAAATGTGGCAGGATCCTTAAAGATTGTTTGGCATGCTCATCCTAACAGGAGACTCAATTCACCAATCGGGAGAGAGCAATAATGATATAACATCATCCATCTGGCTATTATCTGAACCCAGGAGGCATGATTTGTAACTTTAATTCCTGTAACATTTCTTTTCCAAAGTCCCTCTCGAGCATTTTCGAGAGAACTGTGGCCTAGTATAAGATTTCTCCCAGAGTCAGACTGATAGGTTTCAAATCCATTGCTTAATGGTGGTGTGTGGCTTTCAACAAATTTCTTTTCCTCTTTTGTGTTTCAGTTTTCTCATCTGTCAACCGAATATGAGTTACTATGCCATAGGGTCTTTGAGAATAGTAAAGTGTTAATTTGTGTAAGTCCTTAGAGAACAGTATCTAGCACATAGCAGTGAGTATTTGAGTATTCTGGTTATCTATCACTATAGGTAATAAATGTGTTAGATACCCATAGATTTTGGAGGTTCAGCATTCAGGCAGGACTCAGCTTCCAGTAGTATTTTATTTATTTCTTCCCAGTAGTATTCATTGGTGGTTCTGTGGGGTCCAACTTGGCTTCTCTCAGATATTTAGTATCTGGGCTAAGATGACTTGGAGACCAAGGCTGTCAACTGGAGTACCTGTAAGTGTCCTCTCCATGTGGTTTGGGCTTCCTCACAGTATGGAGGTGTCTAGGAGAGTGATTCCTTGCACAGCACCTAAGAATTCCAAGAGTGAGTATCCCACTGAACAAGACAAAAGAGTGGCGTGACACAGCCTTGGTGGTCATGCAGACTCTTTTTTTTTCTACATTCTATTGGTGACAGGCAAGGCACTAACTACATTCCAGAGTCAAGAAGAGAATTAAATTCTACCCTCGAATGGAGTAGGGGCAAAGTTGTATTGCAGAAAAAAAAACATGTGTAATGGGAAATGTTATCATGGCCATTTTTGGAGAGTGAGAAAGTATTTTAACTGTCATTTATTACACCCTGTGTCTCATCATCTACACAGGCCACAGAAGTTTGGGGGTTAGCAATGGATTTTCTCAAGGATGAGCACATAGAAGCCCATAGACTAGATTAATTTTCTCATAATTATGTACTTAAATGACTGTGCATGGAGAATCCTAAATCCTGAAGTATCCATCAATTTTCCTCCTAAGTTTTCTGTGGACATTTGGATGTAGCTAGTCTATAAGATTATTTCTTTTGTTACCATGGCACAGAAAATCTCATTTTTGCATTTTAAAATATATGAACCTGCAGGGTTAACCACTGCTCGGACTCAATATTCTTCTGTGTGTGGGGAGGGGGCAGTGACCAAACCAAGGTCCTTGTGTGTGATGACATGTCTGGGGAGGAGTTATGGGGTAAGAATCTGCATTACATAACTGGGTCAGAAGTCACATTCTCTAAGACATTTTACATAAAGTTGTATTGTTTCTGTTACTGAAAGTGTATCTGTGAAACTATTCTGTATATATTGTCGATTCATGGCACCATGTATTTGTCAAAACACATGAAACTGTAGCATAAAGAGTGAACATTAATGTAATCAAATTAAAAAAAATTAATTAGGAAGCCAGGTGATGCCAGAATGGAATGCAAATTATGACAAAAGAATGTAACTATATGTTTAATTTGGATCTTAAATATCCCCAAATGCTTCCATGTTAAAGGTTTGGTCCCTAATGCAGCAATGTTCAGAGGGGGGGGGGACTTTGGGTACTTATAGGATTTTAAGGGCTCTGAACTCGAATGGAGCTAATAGATTAATCCAGTTACAGATTCATAGCTTATTGGGTTTGGGGGAAGGGGCTTTTTTTGTGAGCTCTTTTTTTGTTTTCTGACTGTCATGAGCTGAGCAGCTG
Source organism: Urocitellus parryii (assembly GCF_045843805.1). Lineage (NCBI taxonomy): Eukaryota > Metazoa > Chordata > Mammalia > Rodentia > Sciuridae > Urocitellus > Urocitellus parryii. Next base: position 151,557,486 of record NC_135536.1, read on the forward strand.
TTCTATACTATCATGTTTTGCTTCACTGCAGGTTTAAAAGCAGTTGGGTCAAGCAACCATGAATTTAAACCACTAAAATTGTGAACCAAAATCAATCTTTCCTCCTTTAAGATGATTTCTGTCAGGTACTCTATAACAGTGATATGAAGCTGACTGACACACTGTATGACAAGTTTCTGAAACAACCTCACTAAAGAGAGTGAGGGGGAAGGATATTGACTCAAGTAATTCTGGGAGTAAGTTGAGATCTGTGAACTAAAGGCTAAAGGGAACTGCACATTAGTTCTGCACTCTAGTTAATGTTACTTCCCATGAAGAGACCGGTGAACAATTCTGAAGTCAATATACATTAATACTGGAATTGAACATCCAAGTAAGTGAATAACAGATGGTTTTTCCTATAGGTTTCCCATTGTAGGAATAGGAGGTTACAGGGAAACAGGAGGATATAGCTACAATGATGTATGACAACAGATTAAGAGCTGGAGGCATCAGTAAGAAAACTCACGTTTGGATTAATAATAGATATAGATGGATATATATGTGCATATTCAAAATAATTATACATTTAGAGATATTTTTACATGGTTAATTGTACAAATATTCTACATGGAGAACTATTAACATGAGTGAGTATATGCCCATTTAGTTCCTAGCTCTGTCACTGGGAGATCTGAGACTCAATGACATCCCCATAGAAACAAGTGTACCCAGCATCCAGATCTTGTTTCTAACACTGTTATCCAATAAAATAAACTAGGGCTCCACTAAGGAAAAGCTGGTTCTAGGACCTGAGCAGGAAAGATGAACTTGGAGCAGTATTTTTCTAGTGCAAGAATATAATAAAGTGCTCTAAAAACAGAAGTATGTCTTATGAACAAATGGCCAATTGGCTCTCAATGACCAGACAAACAAAATACACAATATGACTTTGGATTATAAATCCTGAATCAAAATAAATACTCAAGGGTCATTGTATTTACTTCTGAAGCCCTGCTCCCCACCCCCCTGTAGTTTATAGTTTATTGTTCAAAATTTTAGTGGTGAAAAACAGAAAGAAATAAAAACACACACGCATGTGTGCACACACGTGCACACACACACACACACAAGATTGCAGGGAATCATTTTGTCCTAGTCAATGCCAACATCTTACGGGCATGGTGGTGTCTCTCAGTCACTCAGACTGAGGAGCTCAAATGCACCAACCTGTCTCCCCAACTTAAGAATGGTGGAATTCCCTTTAGAATTTCAGGGCTCATTTTTGGTGAATTTGTGTAGAGAGAATGTGCCTTGTTCTCATCAACCTCATGGATTTTAATCTGTGGTGGCAGGGACATCTGCTTCACAAACCATCACTGCCACTGTCCCATAGGAAACACCCTATTTGAGCAGCAGAACCCAGGTGTCCATTCATACCTCAGTTGGGATATGTATCTCTTTCTGTCCGTCTTACAGCACTGTCTTGAGCCTCGGGGTAGCATTCTCCCTGGCTACTTCTCACCTTTCACCTGGCAGGTTGGCATCTCTCCTGGCTCAGACAGCACACACTCTGTGTTATGATCACCTGTGGGCCTCTGTGATCTTGATACTAGGATGGCACCTCCTCACCTCTGCTTATGGTCCCATGTTTGTCATTCTCCACTGACATCAGCTGTACCCACTGCCCTGGAAGAGAAGACCACAGGGCTGCCTCCCAGGCTCAGGCTGTGCATCTTACACAGTCCTGAGACCCTGACCTCTGACATTTTTATACTCCTCAGCTGCCCTTACACATATTCCATAAATAACACCAGCTGCTCATTCTGTGAACTTGGAAATGGAAGCAATCACACGCCCAAGCTGAGAGTCATGGAGAGCTTTACATCAGAGCAACAGCCTCTGGTTTCCTGTTCAATATGTCATCTTGACAACTGCAGTTCTTTTTATTTTTTTTCCTGCTTGTTGGTTTGTTTGTTTTCAGTAGCAATCACATCCACTTATATTCATTCAGAGGCACATTTAAAAACATACAAATTCTATTTTTACTTTCCACCGTATTGCTGTGCTTAAAGTGTTTGCACTCTTGTCAATTACTGACAAGATATTTCTTCAAAAAATCCAATTTCACACCTTCAGCAGAAAGACCACGGCCAATGCATACGAGGGACAGGGACCTGTTTTAAAGCTGTTCCAATGTCCTTGCACGGTGGTCCCATGGGGGCCTCCTCCTGATAGGGCATCTTTTTGGCCTCTTTCTGATCCTGCTCTTCCCCGTGTGAAGTCAGGGTGTTTTTCTCTAATATGGTGTTGTTATGATAATGCAGGACCTTTGCGAACCCTTGGTAATTTTCCCCCAGTTCTGTGCTATAGGAGGTAAAATGAGGCTGGGTTTTGCTTTCCAGAGCATAGGATGTCCCTTACCTTTGATATTCACTGCTCTTGGTAGGCAGCTGTAATAGCTGGATGGCTGGTTGTTCAATTTCCTGGAATTCCATGTGAACTCTTTGGTGAGACCTAGGTGCATTTCCCCGATTTTCTCCCCTTGCTCATCTTCCCCCTTTTCTTTATGGCTTCTTGTCTGGCCTCTGTAGTGTGTTGGATCCTCTAATAGCCAGCAGGAAGTGTCTATAGGTCTAGCATCAGAGGATGTGCAGGCATTGATGGGTTTAGCAGAATCCAAGGCAGGGTAGAGGTGAGAACACTCAGGTTTCCTTTGGACTCCCCACCCTGGAACACCTCTCTATTTCTCTGAATTAACCATGAAATGTCAAGAATATTAGGAAATGTTATAAGTGAAAGCAGTGAGATGCACAAAGTATGACTACTCTCATGAAAAGGAAATGGTGACAGTACTTTCCAGAGGCAGACACTCGTGATGCATTGTACATGATGTACAGATGTGTATACATGCATGGCTGATTATGGAGGTGGAAGGAAGGGTGGTGGAGGTGGGTAACATAGGTTACTTTGGGAAGGCGATAATGGGGCAGCAGGACCCAAGTGCAACACAGTGGGGTGTAAAGACTGCACTAAAAAATAAGTGGCAAGTGTAAGTAACTGCATTGGTACAATTGTGCAAAATTATTTGTGCATTGTATGAACGTAGTGAAAATGAAAATTTATTAAGAGAGTATTCCAATGGTTGGTCCCTTTCTCAAGATGTGTATTCAACTTGAAAATTAAGTAATGGAAAAACAAAAGCTAGGGAAAGAACCATCCATCACAGAGACAATACCCTCATTGTCTGTTTGGGATATAGGCCAAGATCCCTGGTGACTTCAGTCAGGCTTTGTCATACAGAGAGTTTCCATTCTTTAGCATCCCAGGTGGGAACTTACATAAGACAAGAGAATGAAGTGTCATTCAGAAAAGTAGAAAATATCTGCAAATGATAAAGCTGCTTTATTAGGAGCTCTGTGAAACATATGCGGGAAGTAGATGGAGAAATAAAACACGAGTGATGGATTTTATGTCAGGACAATGGGCTCTGCATTACATGCTTTTCTCCTTCTTTGTCCTCTTCTCCTGGCGGGAAGAATGCTCATCTGATCTCATATGTTCATGACTCACAGCATGAAGCCAGCTGCCAGGCCCACAGCCCAGTGATAATAAAGGGGGGTGGGTCTTTACTGGCTTTTCTTTCTGTGTTCTAGAAGGCTTGATGCTGGCAGGGTAAGGGGTGGTTAGAAGCACATGCTTTCCTGCCATCCGGGATGGGCAGAAGCAGGGAGGGACTGAAAGCTCAAGTCAGGCAGGGCAGCCAGGTTGCTTCTCAGGCTTTCCCGTGGGAGTGGCTCATTCAGACAGAGTCTAGGAGACACCAGTAGAGACTTCTGCTTTCTGTTAAAGCCCTGCAAGATGCTGTAGTCAGCTCACCTCATCTGTGAAGAACCAGATCCCAGTGCTAAGTTTCCTTCCAATAACTAAAGAAGAGATTTAGGACTCCTCAGAATGACAAATAGCATTTTGACAGATAGTTCCACCAGAAGAAAATGTTGGTGATAAAGCTCAAGCACAATATATCAATAGCTGTAATATAAAAAGAGTGTCTAAGGATCAATAAAACGTAAAACCTACATAAAGTAGGCAACGGTATGAACTAGCAATTTACAGAGGAAATAATAAAAGAGTTAAAAATCAAATACATATATAAAGATGTCTAACATTATAGTAACCAATGATGCAAACTAAAAAGCCATAGATCTCTATTTTTATCTCTCAGATTGTTGAAAATTGAACACTGGACTCCTGGTGGAGAAGTTAGGCATTCACATTTTGTTAATGGGAGTAAAAATTTGGTACCGATGTCAAGAGGACAACATATAGAAATCTAACTAAATTTACATGTGGATAACCTTTGATTCAGTTGAATTTCACCTGTGGACATAGCTGCATAAGGAAAATTGAAACAATTTATATGTCCATTTTTAGATTTTAAGATTGATTAGATTATCACACGTTCCTACATCAGAAATTCTACAAAATCATTAAACGTGTCTAATGTCTATGGTTGTGAAGAGGTGGTCTCCTCGGAGGGGTGGCTTTGAGGAAGGGACATGGAGAGCAATGTTCACTTTAGTCCTTTCATTTACCTCCTTCTTCTATTGATTTTGGGAGTGCACTACTTATGTAATTTGAAAAGACAGTGAATTAATAAATTGAAATGTACATCTATGTGAGCACATAAGAAAGAAATATGAGGCTAAGTATGGGGAATGCTGGTGAATTGGAAGGAAAAGGTCTTAAAAGTGCCAGATGGAAATATGAGTCCTAAACAAGATACAGGATAGAGGCCCCTGAAGCTGGGGTGTTGTGAATTTTAATATCTCCTAGGCACTGGGGTTCATTAGGCAGACCCTGGTGGATCAGGAAGAAACTTTGGCATCCGTCAGTATACTGGGTCTCAAATGTGAGCTGCAGCAGCATCTTTGAAAGGGCTGGTTAACAAAGATCCCTGTGCTCCAGGTTAAGTGCCTGATTCAGCAGGCAAGGGTGACACCCAGAAAACTGCATTCTCAAGAACTTCTCAGATGATGCTGGTCTAGAGACCAATCTGGCAAAAAAAATCTCCTTGGAGACAGTAAAAGAGGAGCATTTTACTTCATTTTGTCACCGCTTTAGTATGATAAACTTGAGTTAAAAGGTCCCAACTTAAAAGTGTTCAACAAAGATATGCAGAAAATCCACCTCTGTGAACATTAACTATGATAAGCAGTTGATATTTATTTCTGAGCTCTCTTCTGAGCCTGCTCTGTCCTGAGTGCTGGGGACTCTGCCAGGGATTTAGAACACAGGTGGGGTGCACCACATCGTCACATCCTGCAGCTTGGGCTTTAGGGTTTGGGTAATGTCGGGAAGACAGGCATTAGTGAGGTGACAGAGCGTGGGAGTGGGCGGCCATCCAAAGACCTGCAGACCGTGGAGAGCTGCAAGCTCATGTTTTCACTCAGGACTGTGACATCTGCCCTGATGGGTGGGGCGAGGCCATCCCAGGTCTGGATGCGAACTTTGACCAGAGTGAGGCAGTTTCCAGGCACACCTCCTCACCAAAGGTTTATGAATATTTATAATGGACTAAGCTCGCTGCAGGCTACCAAACCACATCATGTTTGCATTATACATAATCCATCCACTGCTTCTGATTTTCCTGGGGAATGAGGACCAGAAAAGGACACCACTAACAACCATTGGAAATGATGGGAAAGATTATCCTGCACTGTGGAAGCTTCAGCTTTACAAACTAAAAAGAGAACATTTCACATAACCCAGGCCAGTGTCCTCCAGGGCCTTCATAAAATACCATATTTCTTCCAAGTTGTACTTTGGCTTCTCACAAATGTTTTCCAGAAGGAGGAGAACAGTGTGAATGGCCCTGTGTCTGGAAGCCTGTATGTTTTTTCCACAATGAGGTCCCCTCTTGGTACAAAGAAACTTGTGTCATCACAAGAGATCACTGCCCTCTTCCTCAAACACCTACTAAGTACACAAAGGAGATCTCCTTTCCTTGCTTACTGCCAGTGGCCAAATTACCATCTTGTTACCTGAACTTTTCACAAAACACAAAGAGAGGACCCTCACGTCCTTGGGACAGTATTTATAAAAATCTCATGGAAACATTCAAACTCCTCTCTAGCAGCTATTTTGAAAAAAAAAAAAAACAAACAAAAAACCATGAACAGATGGTAAATGTTTGGAGAGATGGCTATGCCAATTACCCTGATCTGATCATGACACACCCTGTACATGTATAGAAATGTCAACACTGTACACCATAATATGTATAATTACTATGTTTCCATTAAGAATAAAAAGTAAATTCAAAAAGAAAATTTACAACTAGAAGTACTTCTTAATCGATGGACATGGACCATTAATAGGGTCAAGTAGGAAAAAAAAATTAATGAAAAGGACCCAGCCTGCATTCCTGAGATCTTCTGCATATTTACACTGGTGTTATAATTAAATTATGTGCTAATCCAAGCAGCAAGGGATTCCACATGACTTAAAATGCTTACAGTGAACTGATTTCCATACACCTCACTACCCTCCCCTCCTCTCCCACCCATTACCGGTAGTCCCCATTTAGTAGCACATTTGGAGAATGAACTATTCCAGTCCAGTCTCAGGGCTACTAAGGACAGCATTAGATAATTAGATCAGAGGGACATGCTTAGCTGGATGGTAATAATCCTCTGCCCACAATTTTTGAAAGTCCTGATTGATAAGCAAGTTAAACTTTTTTTCTAAATGTTTGATCCCTGGTCTTAAGAAATGATCAACCTGCAAGTTGGTTATTAAAAAAAGTTCAGTAATATTCCATTAAGTATATATACCACATTTTCTTTATCCATTCATCTGTTGAAGAGCATCTAGGTTGGTTTTATAGCTTAGCTATTGTGAATTGAGCTGCTCTAAACAAAAACGTGGCTGCATCACTGTAATATGCAGATTAAGTCCTTTATATCATGTACAACCAGAAGAATGAGAAGTTATACTCTATGTATGATGTGTCAAAATTCATTCTACTGTTATGTATAACTAATTAGAACAAATAAAAAATTCAAGTAATACTTGAGTATAGAAGTAGCCTGCGAAGCTTTTTTTTTTTTTTTTTTTATTAAAACTCTTTGAAGAAGCATTACAAATAAGGCTGGTTTCACAGGAGATGTTTCTGCAGATTATTTACAAAGAAAAGTATTACAGGAAAGAAGGCTCATTGGGCCTTTTCCTGCTTTTATTTTTCTTTTTACTTTTTAACAATGGGTTTGTTTCTAGGTGAGACTCCTTAATGCACAAGCACCTGGACATATCTTTTATCTTGAAGTTATTCTCCCAAGATCCTTCCCAATATACTTCTAGAAACTAATAATGTTTTTTTTCTTATCAGCAATGTAAAATTCTCACATTTTTATGTTAATGAAACTTTTGGTAAATTCATTCAGGATGAAGAATTTTGGATTTGAGGTTGACAGTCTTTGGAGTATATGGCTTATGGTAGTGTTTCTAGATTAGACAATAAGGCCATTGTGTCTATGGGTATGGAACATAGTGGCAGATGGAGCCCTTCCATGCCTCTCAGTGGCCCTTCATTGTACCGGCACCTGCCACAGACCTCACACCTATTCATGGCTATTTCAGCTGTGTCATCTCTCCATCATTCCAGCTGAGCTATGGATGGAAGCCAGGCCATGGTTTCCAACTGTGGGCCCAGCACTGCTGGGAAATTCTATAAGCCTTTTTTGCAATTTCCCTGTTTCTTTTAAAGCCACCTATGCCACAACATCCTCATCGATTCACTTGGTTTCCTTTGTATAAAACAGAGACTCATCAGAGGAATATTTATTTCTCATCATGGCTCTAGGTAAAATGAACACCCTGCAGATGATCAGAAGGATTCATGATCCTCAGTTGTAAACCTCCTCTCTCACTTCCCATTAGAAGCCATGCTAGCTCATCTTCTAGATGAGCCATTGCTGGATCTCGATTGAGCACTCCATAGAATGTTCTTTTTCATTCTACAGCATGTATCTTAGCATCCTGAAGGATAATGCATGAGTGATTCTAGAATCCAAGACATCCAGAGAAGGGGTGCTGCTGCAGTCATGTAAGAAGTAAATATTTCTCTATCTGGAGTGGAGGGGCTCGGGCCCGTTGACCATGCTCACCTGCCTGGTACACTGTTCTGATCTAAAGGATTCAAAGGATCCTTTAGATCAGGTTTAGATCAACTCTTCAACTGCTTCTGTTTTCCTGGGTAGTTTCCAATGTGAGGCTATGACAAATAAAGCTGTTATGCATAATCTTTTACAGCTTTTTGTGAACACATGGGTTTGTTTCTCTTGGGCAAATTTCTAGTGTGAAAGAGGGAGGTATATGAAATTTATAAGAAAACATCAGGCCAGGATTAATCCCATGCCTGTAATTCCAGCAATTTGGGAGGCTGAGGCAGGAGTATCACAAATTTGAGACCAGCCTCAGCTATTTAGTGTAGACCCTGTCTCAAAATAAAAAAAAAAATAAGATGGAGTTGTAGCTCCATGGTCTGCTGGGTTTCAATTTACAATACCACAGAACAAAACAAATAAAACAGAAAACATCAGACCATTTTCTTTTCCTTTTTTTTTTCCTTTTTTACTCAATTTCTCTCAAGCCATTGGATTCAATGAAGACCCAATACATTATTTTTAGGTTTTAATTAAGTAATGGCCTAGTTGGGAAGTATTATATTTTTTCCATTTTTTATTCATTTTTTTATATATCACACATGACACAATTCATATTACACATATAATTTTTCATATCTCTGGTTGTATACAAAGTATATTCATTCCAATTCATGCCTTCACACATGTACTTTGGTAATGATGTCCATCACATTCCACCATCATTTCTAACCTCATACTCCCTCTTCCCTTCCCATGCCTCTGCCCTATCTAGAGTTCGCATCAGACCATTTTCGACTGTGGCTGTTGTGTTTTACACTCCTACTAGCAGCAGGTGATAGTCCCATGTAGCCCACGTGTGATATTGGCTTTTTTGTTTTTGGAGATGGAATCTCACTATGTTGCAGGCTGGCCTCGGGGTCCTGGGCTCAAGCCATCATCCCTCCTCAGGTTCCTGAGTAGCTTGAATTGCAAGTGTGTGTCAATATGCCCAGTTTGGCATTTTTAATATTCACTATACTAGTGGGTGAGCAGTGGCATCTTGTGTGGTTTGCATGTGGGCTCCCCTGACAAATGAATAAGAGCATTGTCTCATGTGGTTCTTGATGCTTCCTATGCCTTCCTGTGTGAATGAACTATTCAGACCTTTGCCCTTTTTTTTTTTTATTGAGTTGCTGGCATTCTTTATGGTCATCACATTTTATGGAGGAAACACCTTCCATGCATTCACATGCTGGTCCAAGCCTGTTTGGATGAGGAACCTAGCTCTTGACTCCAGGCAGTTGTGCATGTATTCAAAGTAGAAAATCCTGAGTGCAACCACTGTATCTGGCAGGGAGCCAAAGAGCCACTGCCACTATCCTGTGTTTCCAAGAAGTTCCATGTCTACCTCAGCTACTGACACTATCTCAGGTTCAGGAGGCTGCCTGTACTCCTCGCTTTCACCCACCCTACCTAGCCAGGGTGCTTTAAAATGATTTTTTCAAAGCCTGCATTATATTTGTTTCTCTTTGCTGGCAGCATGCCGTGGTTAGCTTTGTAAATCACTTTTGGTTCTGATGTCTCAGTGCTTTATAAATATGTGGAAGGGCCCCAGATTATGTGAGTTCCTACATCACACATGACACAAACAGCAATGAGTTTCCCTTCTTTGGCTTATTTATATGGTGTTGACACAGCAAAGCTGTTGAATGCTGGAAGAACTTGAGTGAATGTCGATGCATTTCTTGGAGGTTCTCATTTTTCTTCCTGTTCCCTTTTTCCTTCCCTTCCACCCTCCTTTCTTCTTCTTCCCATCTTTCTCTTTGACATATTGTCATTTTTAAAAGCTGCCATGCCCTGATGTCAAAGTATACTTGTTAATTCTCTTGCCCAAGAACTTCCGCATAGGACTTTTTCTGTCCCAGGACACAACACTGGCTAGGGAGTTTGACCAAGGGATGCAGAAGGTGGTGTCTTCAGGACTCATGAGGGACACACACCTCATTCTGAGAATATTTATTGGCATTTGTGGGGAGCTAATGTGTACATGTGTTCAAGTGTGTACAGTCGGCTCTTGCACTCACCCTTGGTGTGGCTCAGGCCTTAGCTGGAGCCACTCTTTCTTGCACGTGCAGGTTCCTAGTGCAGCTCCACAGCTGAGCAATCACCACCGCACCAGCGCTGCTCTCATTCTCTCAGATGGAGCCATCTGCATGGAGTTTAACGTGGACAGGTGCAGAGTAACTTGGGGGGGAACAGCTTTGTCTGCCCCTTGGGTCCTGCTCTGAAGCTTTATAATTTTCTTCTGAGTTTCTAAATCGCTCAGCAGTTCTCTGAGAGGTTGCAGAAGTTTCCTTATCAACTTCATAAGAACTATCTTTCTAAAGAGAATGATGTCTCTATGGCGTGTGCCCTTGCTCCATGTCAGGCAGGAAATCTGGTCTCTTGGGACCACCTCAGGCTATCCACCCAGTCTGCTGATGGCTCTCTGGGTGTGAGTAGTAGAGGCAGAGCAGACAGAGTGGCAGAGCTTCTCAGATGCATGTAGTCAGTCACTGATATCACCAGGTTTGGTTTTTCTATCCATAGGATGGGTGTGAGTTCCCCACTAAGGGGCTCTTGCAAGCTGACTGTTCATGAGTGAGCTCTGACACCTCATTCCTGAGGCACAGGCAGGAGCCGCCTTGCTCACCAGGACAACCAAGCCCTCCAGATCATCATCTTCCTGCCATCCATGATATAGATCTTAGAACTCACAGGGGGGTTGTGGAGAGTGGACAAATCTGGCCTTGACCTCCTCCTGCACAAGTTCTGGGGCCTGGAGGTTGGAAAGTAGAGGTTGGTTCTTTTTGTCTGTCACTGGAGGGTCAAGGGAAGGTGGGGTAACTGAGGTTCAGGCCCATTCAGCAGAATGCAGAGGGAGGAATAGTGAGGGTGAGGATGGCTCACTGGGCTGCAGTCACAGTCCCATCCCCAACCATTCACTGACGCTGCTGCCATCTGCTCCTGTGCCCTCTGCCTCTCATAACTTAACATTTCTGCCATCCAAACTTGTGACCTTTTGCCACCCACACCTGTTCCCCACTGCCACTAAATCCATGGTCCTGCTGCCACTCACGCCTGGACCCTGCTGTTACTCACACCTGTGTCCTTCTGCCACTTAAACTTGTGCCCTGCTACTAACCCTGGTGTTTTCATGAAGAGGGGAGCAGAAAATATAAAAGCACTGAAGTCTGAAGCTCCAGCATATCATCCCGCAGGAACAGTGCATGTCATTATGCATTTATATGGCCTTTTCTGAAATGGCAATTTGACTGAGGTCTTTACTGTCCATGCCTCTCCTTCCTCTAGTAAATAATGACCCTCTTCTCTTGGAAACCTCTTCTCTTTCTGCTAAAAAGCCACAAATCTTTGACTGAGAAAAGTTGTTCCCCACACCAACACACGAACACATTGGGGGAGGAACAAGCGCTGTAGTTAAAAAGAAGGGAGAGCACAGAACTGCGTCATGGTAGATGTTGGGGTTGCAGAATCGACTTCCTAATTTCCAAGTTTGCAAGGTCTCCCCTGGTGGTCCTTTCAGAATTGAGTCATCTTTAGCAGTGCCAGAGAACTTTTGACATGCCTTCTAGCAGACAGTGCTAATTCTTCTTCCATTTCTTCCCGGGAAATTTTTACCTAAGAAGGTGAGGGCTGGGCATACTGATGGACTCCAGAGGGTGAGCACCGCTATAGCCCAAAGACTTCCTGTTCCTTTTTTTTTTTTTTTTTATGGCCACACTGAGCCTCAGCCCTCCAGAGCTGAGATTCCCTGCCTAGCAACTGCGAGCCCTTGATTTTATGGTGCCACTTTTATAATGTCAAGACTCCTTGCTTCCAGCACAGTGATAGGAAGTGCTGAACAGCTTCCTCCTTCTTTTAGAGTCCCTTCTCCTGTTCTCAATGTGACAGTGAGTCTGGGTGTCCTCAAACAGGTCTTGAAAGTGTTCCCTTTTAGCTTGGTGGCCGTGTTGTGTTGGGATAAGAACTGATTGATTGCTAAAAGTGGGGCTCCAATCAGTGTTAGTTCCAGCAATGAGGCAAGACTGCATGGTTTTTAGCTATAAAAGGATACACTAAGAGAAAATTTTAAGTGTAGGTGAAACACCCTTTTGCACAGAGGTCATCAGACTGTGGGGACCACAGCATGATAAATTTGTGCATGGGAAACAGGCAGAGTTCTAAAACCTGAGCACCCAGGCACCACTGCAGATGGCTTCTGCTCAAAAAATTGCTAAGAGTGAGACCCGGGCTTCCATTATCCTTGAAGTTTCCCAGATGATTGCAAGGGCAGACAAGATTGAGAACTGTTGTTTGGTCAGGTAGGAGGCAAGTGGGGTTGCCCTTTGTTTCTTGAGTTTTCAAGGAATGGGTCAATTTTATCTGTGATTTTACTTAAAGGGATATAGTCATTCACCACATAATCTTATTCATTTTTTCCTCCCTCTGGGGCAAGGGATTGAACTGAGGGGTGAAATTCCACCACTGAGCTACATCCTTAGCCCTTTTTATTTTGAGATAGGGTCTTGCTAGGCTTCAGACAGGCCTCAGACTTGCCATCTCCCTGCCTTAGCCTCCCAAGCAGCTGGGATTACAGGTGTGCATCCCCATGCCCAGATCTTTTATTCTCCTTTTAATACCTGAGTGATCCCCTAGTGACCATCCATCTTTCATTCCTAATACCGATCATTTGTGCTGTCTCTTTATCTTAGTTAGCCTGGCCAGAGGTTAATTAATCGTATTGATTTGTTTTTCAAATTTTATTAATTTTTCTTTTTAAATGTTTTCAAAGAACTGACATTTTGGCTTTGTTGACTTTATTCTTTTCCTGTTTTCAGTGTTATTTCTTCTCTAATTTTAGTTATTTCCTTCATTTTGTTTACACTGGTTGGTTCTTATTTCTCTAGTTTGTTAAGGTGAAAGCTTTAGCTATGAATTTTAATTCTTTTTTCTTTTCTAAAATATGTATTTGTTGCTATAAATTTTCCTTTAAACTATTGTTTTAAATGTAATCCCATGATTTTTAAGTTTTATTTTTATTTTATTTTCATTTTCAGAAAATATTTTTTAAATCCCCAAGATTTATTCTCCATCCCAGGATTATGGAGAAGTTTTTTTTTTTTTTTTGTACTGGGGATTAAACCTAATGACACTTTACGCCTTTATCCTCATCTCTTTTTATATTTTATTTTAAGACAGGGTCTTGATAAGTTGCTTAGGGCCTTGCTAAGTTTCTGAGGTGTGATCCTCCTGCCTCAGCCTCCTGAGTCATTGGGACAGAAGGTGTATTTTTAAATTTTTATTTCTTGCTGTGCTGGGGATGGAACCCAGGGACTTGTGCATGGTAGGTATGCACTCCACCACTGAGCTGCCTCCCCAGTCCCTAAGAGAAGTTCATTTTTAAGTTACAAATATTGAACAAGTTCCCAGGTATTTTCTAATTATTTATTTCTATTTAAATTCCTTTGGGGCCTACTATGTTCTTTATGGTTTTTCCACCCTTTTTAACCTTTTAAGAGTTGTTTTGTGACCCAGAATATGGTCTCCATGGATGACTATTTCTCTGCACTTCAGAAAAATGTGCATTCTGTTGTCATTGGATGGAATGTTTTTTTTTTAATGTCAATCAGGTCAAGTTGCTGGCAGTGCTGTTCAGTTTTCTATATATTTCCTGATTTTTCTGTTGGCTTTATCTAACAATTATGGACAGATGGGTGCAGAAGTCTCCATTTATATTTGTGTCTATGTCTCCTTTTAGTCATATTCATTCTGTCAGTTTTTGCCTCCTATTTTTGACTCTTTGTGGATAGGTGCCTCTATGTTTAATACTATTACATCTTCTTGGAGAACTGACACCTTTATCAATGCATCTTTTTGTCCCTGGTAATCTTCTTTGGTTTTATGTAAGCTTCGTCCGAATTTATGTAAGTACTCTAGCTTTACTTTGATTCATGTCTGTATAGTACATCTTTTCCCATCCCTTTACTTTTAACTTTATCTTTAAAATAGGTTTTAGTCTTATCTTTAAAACAGGTTTTAGTAAGCAATATAGAGTTGGGTCTCATTTTTTATCCAGTTTGATAATATCTGTCCCTTTAACCACTGTGTCTGGAATACTCACATTTAAGTGATTGCTAATATAGTCAGACTAATAGTGACCATATTTATATAGGTGTTGCATTTGTTCTATTTCTTTCCCCCTCATTTTTAGCCTTCTCTTCTTATACTTGGGCACTTTAACTCCTCCACTGGCTTATTATATTTCTTTTAAAAAATATAGTTTATTGGTGCCCTAGGGTTTATAGCATTCATTTACTAACCTACATCTACCTTGAAATAACATCCCATTGCTTCCTGTGTCCTGAAGTTTCCTTATGACAGAATATTCTCCTTTCATCCCTTGGGACATGTTGTCACTTTTCACCTTTACAAATGCCATGATCTTCCAGTGAGCTCTTGCTTTGACTGCTCTTAAACAATGTTACCTTAGATAAATTAAGAATAAAAGGTAACATTTCACTTGTATCTTCTCTTCCTTTATTTCTACCTATACCATTTTCCTTCTGCCTGAAAAATTTCTTTAATATTTCTTACAGATTCAGGTCTGCTGGCGATGAATTCCCTCAGTTGTTTTTCTGAGGCAATTTTTCCCTTGAGTCTGGAGGAATATTTTTCCTGGATACATAATTCTAGGTTGGCAGAGTGTTTTTGATTATTTGTGTATTTTCTTCAACTCTTTAAAGATTGCACTCAACCGCAACCTTAATTTCATGGCTTACTGTGAAAAGTCTACTGTAATCTTTATTTTTATTTCTCTGTAGGTAAGGTGTCCCTGATTCCAACCCTTTTGAAGACATTTGTCTTCAGGATTTTCTCTTTGTTTTCAAAGTCTACTTCTATGTATGATGTACCTAGGTTTTTGTAGCTGCTGCTTTTCTTTTTCCTTTTCTTTTTTTTTTTAAGTCTGCTTGTTCTCTCACCTCAGAATGATGGTTTGGTGTCTATCACTAATATTAAAAAGTGTTCAGCCATGATTTCTTCAAAGATTTCTTATTCGGGTATTCAGATTACATGTTATACCATTTCATGCTGTCTCCCAGTTCTTGAAACTTTCTACTCTGGTTGGTTTGTTATTTCTTTGTGTTTTATTCTTTGTTTCCTTCCTTTATCCTGACTTCAAGCTCACTGATTCCTCAGCTGTGCTAAGTATCCTGAGAGATCAACAAAAACATGAAACATTGTTCACTTCTGGAAAGACTTAGGTTTGCTAGCAATGAAATCTCAATTGTGTGTTTTTTAAAAAATTTATAACCTTTTTAAAATAATTTTTATCTCTCTGCTAACATTACCATGTTCTTGTACATTGTCTACCTTTTCCATTAGAGCCTTTAATACATTGATCATAGTTGTTTTAAACTCCTTATTTTATGTCTGAGTCATAATTGAGTTGGTTCTGTTGATCAATATGTCTCTTCCATCTTTTCTTGACTTTTGGTATGCATTGCATTATTTTGTTGAAAGACAGACATCTGGAATATGACAGATGGTAAATAAGATAGTGTGATGATTTATGTTAATTTGGAGTATATTGGATATTTATTGTAGTTAGGTTTCAGAAGCTTCTAATTTCTCTAATGTCCTCATTTTGCCTCCCCCCTTGGCTTGAGGCTTTCCTCAGAAATCTGAGCTCTTCTAGTTCAAATCTATGATTTTTTGGGGGGTGGGGGGTAACCAGGGATTGACCTCAGAAGCACTCAACCACTGAGCCACATCTTCAACCCATTTTGTATTTTATTGAGAGATAGGGTCTCCCTGAGTTGCTTAGCACTTCACCATTGCTAAGGCTGGATTGAACTTGAGATCCTCCTGCCTCAGCCTCCCAAGCCATTGGGAGTGTGCACCACTGTGCCTGGCTAAATTTTTGATTTTTATAGTGGAAGTTTATTTTCCTGATGGTAGAGTATCAGGAAGGAGGAGGTCCTTGGATCTTCTCATCAAGTCTCATTCTTTGGTGTTCACATGGCCTTGTGGTAACTCCAGAAAGAGATACCATTGCAAAAATATGTCTCCTGTCTAAAGTAGAGTTTTCCCCTATCAAAAGTGTGCTAAAGATTACTTTTCTTCAAATATGAATAGATAGGAAGGAATGAGATATCAACAGATGCATTAACAAACAATCTTGGGATCAAATGGCAAAAAGTTGTCAAAAATATGAATAAGCAGGGTGCAAACTTAGAAATACAAGGATCTCAGCAAATCTGAGATTACACATTTTGTAAACGGTCACTTATCAAGAGAGTATGCCAAACTGATGTTAATCAGGTGCTCAACCAGCCAACTTAATCCTTCAAAAGTGCAATGCACTTAGGATGCAATAAATTATGTACTTGCATGGCAAAAGTAAATGTGATAAGCTTCTCCAGCACTTTGCTTTTAGAATAATAAATGGGATGCATGTTAAAGATTAGCAAATGCTTCAGGGTAGCTTTCTCTTGTTGAAATGGTTTCTACCACTTTCTAACATAGCATCAGGATATAGACATTTGAAGGAATATGTTACCTTAGCTTATTTTGAAAATCACTTAACATATTTAATCTTATGATTTAGCATTACCAACATAATGCCTGCTTTGCTGCTTGAAGCTTCACAACATTCTGCGCCTTTCCATCCTCATCAGGGAATGTGTTTATCATCACTGCTTGCCAAGAGCCTTTGTGAGATATAATAGTTTATGAGTAAAAATGTCCCCTTTTTATTGTAATAATTCCATGCACTCCTAAAGTAGAAGGCATTTTATGTCTCGAAAGCTCTGTTAATTTGAGATAGGGTATCTTTTTGAATAAAATATTTAGGAAAGAAAGTTATTTTATCATTATTCGTTTTCCTATCAACCTACTATTGCAAACATGTGGGCATAATTTTCTTTCATCCATGGAAATGTCACTGTGGCAGATTATATATGCTCAAAAGGCTGCTGCAGTATTTCTCATCCACATACTCTCCTAGCATCTTGATGTCTCTGTCACATCTCATGAATTCCTGGTCCAGAAGTGTATGCAGAAGTAATGATATATGGCTTTGGAGACTGGACAAGAACAAACTCTTTGCTCTACCTTGCTAACTCAAGACATTCACTCGTTGGACCCAGCTGCCATGTTGTGAGAAAACTCATGTTAGCCCATTTGGAGAGACCATGTGGAAAGGTCTTTCTGTGGATTGTCTGTTTAAAGTCCTTACCAACAATCAGCATGATTTCCAAACATGAGAGAGAAGACACCCCCAGTGTTTCTAGCCTTCGACTGGGGGTGACTTCATTGTATCTTGCCTCCAGCCTTGACTCTCCACAGCTGACGTCCCAGACATCACAGAGCAGAGACAAACCATCATCATGGACTCCCCTGAACTTCCACCACACAGAAATCATCAGCAAAATGAAAAGGTTGTTTTATGCACAATGGAGGTTTACTCAGTCATAAAGAATGAATTATGGCATGTGGATGGAATTGGAGCACATGATACTAATGACATAAGCCAGACTCAGAGAGTCAAGGGTCAAATGTTTTCTCCCATATGCAGAAGACAGACTGAAATAAGGGGAAAAAAATCGGGAATCCAATGAAAATGGATTGGAACAGAGGAAGAGGATTGAGAGGGAAGGAGGAGGAACAGGAAAAGGATAATGGAATATAATTGACCAAATTATGCCAGGTATGTATTTTATGTGAGTTTAGCTTTTATGTATATCTATAAAGCACAAATATTAAAAAGCTGTAAACAAACAGAAGCAAGATCAGAAGAATAGAGGAAGAAGAACAGGGGGAGGAAGGAAGAAAGGAAATACTAGGGCTGAAATGGAGAAAATTATATTCCATGAATTTATAATTATGTCCAAATGAGCCCCAATATTATGTTTAACAGTAATGCACTAATAAAACCATTTAAAAAGCTTATTTTATGGATGTGAGAAAGTTGGTTTTGCTGCATGAACTGGATCAGGGTCCTAAATAAAATTTTTAGGTTTATCAAAGAACTGGGAGCAGGTGTTGCACGTAAATCATTTCTATATAAAATCAAGAAGAATTACACTGGTTATTACCAAAAGTTTGCAAGGAAAGATAAAAGGTCATCCTGACCTAGAATTCACCTCCTCTTGTGGAATCTTATTTCTCTGTGGAGGCCAGGGTTTTAAACGTTGTATTACTTGGTATACTTTTGGATTCATTGCCTTAGTGTCCTCTTATGCAAAATGTGACACTATACCTTGCCCCATGCAAGGTGTGAACCAAGAAGATTTCGTTTCACCCCTTCTCTTCCTTGATACAGCTTAACTGGAAGATATCAACTCTGAATTTACACAAGAATATTAAGCTGAATCATACCACCTGGGGTCTGGGTTCCAGCATGATCTGGCCACTTTATTTGGGAAATGATCTCCCTTTTATTGGCAGAGTTTTGTAGTCTAATAAGATAATGAAAATACTGTAGTCAGTAGGACTTCATTATGGTCTTAGTGTATTTTCTGTAGCTATATAAAAATATCTGACACCAGGTAATTAATAAAGAACAGAAGTTTATTTCGCTCATTATTCTGGAGGCTAGAAAGTCCAAGGGCATGGTGCCAGAATTTGCTAGGCCTCCAGTGGTCCTGTTGCTGAATCATAATATGGCGGAGGGTATCACATGGTGAGATAGAAAGTCTGCTAGCTCAGGTCTCTCTTCCTCTTCTTATAAAGCTACTAATGCCATCATGGGGGCTCCACATACATGTCCTTATCTTATCCCAGGTGTCTCCCAAAGGCCCTACTTCTAAATACCATTACTTGATGACTTTGTGGATTAAACTTCTAACACGTAAACTTCTGGGGGACACAGTAACCATAACAATTATCACATAGTGATAACACTGCATTTATTTGAATCATAAATGGTAAAAATAAATGCAATGTCAGGGTAGGATTCTTAAATTACACGTGTGTTGTTGGTGCACATGTGTATGTGTGTGGACATGCAGATGCATGCTCTTGAAGAGGCCACATAAGGACCTGACCCATTGAGAATCACTGAACTGTAAGAATGTGTGGGTGACAGATGGCAGGGAAAGAGGTGGAAAAGGGAAGGCAGAGTGTTGGTATTTTGGCTCTATCAAACTTCTTCTCTGCTTTTTCCTTTTATCCTGTGTCTGACCCCTTTGGGAACTTCAGTGTTCCTATCGGCCTCTTCCACATTGTAAGACACAAGCAAAATCCCTAGAAGAGAAGTACCTTTATAGCTGAGCAATGAGTAACGACAGAGCACTGTGAACTCTGCACTTCTCTTCTGTCCCCTGCCCTGCCAGACAATTCCTTTTGGCGAGTTCCACTTTGGGTCAGGTATGAGAGAGCTGACCTCTGTCCTGTTTCTCTTATCACTTCTTAAATGCTGGGGAATTAAAGTGAACTTGATTAATGCCCTCCAAGTGATTTGCTGCCCTCTGGTTCCCTTCATAAAAAGGATTCTCTTCTTAAAAGAGAAGAGATTTGACTATGATAGTGACAGTTGGGCACAAGACAGAGAGCCGGGTTGCCCACTCTACCAAGCAGGGGCAGTAAAGCCTGCGGGAGGGTGGGGGAATATAGACATAGGGCCCAATCCATTCAGATCATTCTTTCCTGTCCTGATTAAAAGATCCTTGAGACCTACCAGGTCAAGTTCAACTGAAGCTGAGTCAGACTTCTAGCTCAATACAGATTTTCATTGATGAACCCAAAACCACAGCCTCCCTCTCACCCCCTTAGCTGTTCTTGATTACAGGGAGCTTTGAACAAAAGCACCAATCCCTCCAACTGGGTGTGGGAGTGGACTGTACCTCACAGTAACTCCCCAAACTTCAATCTCCTCATCAGAGAATCTGAGATTTTGCAGAAGCCATAGCTGGAGGAAAATAGGTGCACTTCATTCTCTCTATATTAGTTGATGATTTTTGTTGTTGTTGTTGCTCCAATTAAAAAAACTCCTCCTGAAAGATGCTTTGGTCACTTGGTTATAGGAGTTTGAAATCTAAAGCGCGCGCACATTCACACACACACACACACACACACACACCAAAAAAAAAAAAAAATGAGGCGGGAAAGGAATAAAAGAAAAAATAAGAGACTCTTCCAGAAAGAAGAAAAGGTCACTGCGGCTATTTTCAGTGTGTAAAATATTCCATTAGCTTTATTATGCAGAGGACATTAGCATTACGCACGGCAGGAAGGAACATTTTAATACAGAACATCTTTTTCCAGCTTCAAAAGATGAGAGTAAAATATAAAGGTAATGAAACTGCTGTTGGGATGATGTCCTTTTCTCCTCAGGGGCTTTGCGCATTAGCAGAGTAACAAGCCAGAAGAAAGATAGTTTGTGAGTCAGAGATGACCCTGGAAGGAGCAGGACAGACAAGATGAGCCCTATGGTGCTTGGCACTCTTGGGATTTAAATGGCTTTAGGACAAGGCCAAGTGCTCTGATTCCCAGAGATGCTGCTGGCCCACCCAGGCCTACCTATCCTGGGGAATCATACAGGCCCAACCTTCCTGGGGCAGCCCTTCATATCACCCTTCCTGGGCATCCCTCAGAAAGAATGTGTCTTCATCTGGGACTGGGGCCTTTTTGAGGAAGGAGGCAGAACAGAGCTCTGAGTTCCATCTTTGCTCTAGTTCAAGCAGGGGTGGTGACAAGAAGTGGTGGTGACAAGCAGCGGTGGTGACAAGAAGTGGTGGAAAGAAGGGACGTGAGCTCTGAATACAGACAGCCCAAAGTCCATGGGGAGGACAAAGTGGGTGTAGCAAGGGGTCCTCACACTCCCACAAAGCCCCACTGTCCTCATAGAGGTGTCAGGTAATTAGAGAGAAGTGAGCTCTCCTATCATCCAGGATGCTGGAAGGGCAGTAGAAACAGCAGAGAAGAATGAGGTTTAAAAATCAGTGAGTGAGGTTGAGAGATGAGAGGGGACAAGGATGGAGAGAGTCAAGAAGGAGCAAGAGGGTCCTGTGCAGACAGCTGGCAGGATGAGAAGCCCACTCTGGAGTTGATGCACTGGGGTGCAGGCTTCACATGGGGAGCAGGCCCTGCAGACAGGGGAGCACAGGAAGGCTGCAGCACATCCGAATTGCAGCCCACCTGTTTCCTGCCCATCTCCACACTGGCTGTATTTCACATTTACATTATCTAAAGCCAATGTCAGCAGCCCTGGAAGTGAAAAGTCTGCCTTGACCCACGAGTGGTCAACAAAGCCCAGCGGGATCTGAGCAGACACAAGAGGAGGAGCAGCAATAGTGCAGATGAAGGGGAAGGAGGACAGTTATCTCCAGAAGCCACCCACTTCCCCCTCAGTGACAGACCTTGTGATTTTCTTGTCTTTGTCCTGTTCTCTGTGGTGTCCCCAACACATGGCATGGTGCTACACATAGTAGGTGCTCGGTTAAGGTTTTGGAAATGCACACTTTTCAGAGGTAAAGCAAACAGAGAAATGATGGAGTATTTCTCTCCTACAAGCTTTATCTTTGCAGCTTTCAGATCTGGGGGCTGTGAGGTCAGCACCTCCTAGCTATCCTGGTTCCTACCCTGCAAGGTGCTCTTTCCAAATCCACATTGTAGTGAGGCATCCTCACATTTCTTCCCCAGAAACTGCTTCTGGCCCCCACCAATTGACTCCAACACTTCTTTCTGCTAAACCTGGATTCTTGGGCTCTAGGGGTTCTGAGCATGCAGAGGACCAGCTCCTGGCTGCTCAGAGGGGAAGACAGGAGGGCTGGGGCTGCACGTAGGCATCATGACCTCAGCCTTGACCAAAATGGGAGCATTAGTTTCTTTTGAGTTAATATCCTCAAAGATCAAGGAGGTGAATCCCAGAAGATCCTAGGTGAAAATTAAAAGAGGTGTGCTGGGTGAGAAAGAGGTGTCCCTGGGAAGCACAATCATGTCACAATGCCAGCAGGAGCCCTCTCCTTTGCAAAGCCTGGCATCCTGTCTCAGAGTAGTGTTATTATCTTACTTCCTCACTTGTTTTTAGATGTTTATGTATTTTTTTAGATTTCTTTTTTTGTGTGTGTGGGACTGGGGATCAAATCTAGGGCCTCATCCGTGCTGAGTGTATGCTCTATCATGAATTATATTCTCAATCCAGAATAGTGTTTTTATTATTTATTTATTTTTATTAGTTCTTTTTAGTTATACATAATATTAAGATTCATTTTGACATAATTGTAAAAGCATGGAATATTATTTGCTCTAATTTGGTACCCAGTACTTCTCCTTTCCCTCTCCTCTTCCCTTCCTATGTTCCCTTCCTTCTATTCTACTGATTTTTCTGCTACTTAGTTTTTTAAATTAGTATCTTTATGAATATGCATAAAGATGAGACTCACTGTGGTATATTCATATGTGTACATAGGAAAGTTAAGTCAGATTCAGGCCACTGTTCTTCCCTTCTCCATTCCCTTCTCCCTCCTCCTCAATCCTCTACTCCACTGATCTTCCATTTTGATGGGATTTCCCCCTCCCTTTTCTTTTCTTTTTTTTTTTTTTTCCATTTGTAAATCATACCAGAGAAAACATTCAACCTTTGACTTTCTGGGTCTCTGTTCTTTCACTTAGCATGATGGTCTCTGGGTCAATCCATTTCCTGGGAAATGCTATAATTTCACAGAATAGCATTTTTAAATGTACCAAACGAAATATAAAGGTGTAAGATAGGAACCAAATATATTGAAAGAGTGCTATAAAAATACTAAAACACATATTTGAGACATTAATGGGTGAGTTACTTTATTATGGTACTGAATAGCATTTGGGTTGGGTTTTCAAAGTACTGATGAACATAAGCATTATTTCTTAAGATGCCTTCAACATCTGCTATGTTGGACGAAGACATCTGTGGTCTGTACTGGTGACAAAGTCATCACAAACTCTGTGGTTTGTTGCCTACAATCATAATTGGAGGAAAAACTAACTTTCAATTAGAGGTTGATGAAGATAATGATGTAATTCATTTCCTATCCAACCTCATGGGTGTTCTAAATGACTGACAGGCTCCAAGAACCTTCCTCGAGAGAAGGAAGAAGAAGAGGAACCTCAAATTCTCTGAGCTGAGGAAGGATGTTCAGAACTCTGGGGAAGGTGGTGAAGTATGGAAGACAGTTCTGACTCTGAGGAGCACCCATCTCAGGGTCAGCAGTGTGGGGTAAACTGAGGACTTGAGTTTCCTCTGCAGATGTTCTTTTGAAATAGGCTGTCTGGACAGCCCAAAGTCCATGGGGAGCACAAGGTGGGTGTAGCAAGGGGTCCTCACACTCCCACAAAGCCCCACTGTCCTCATAGAGGTGTCAGGCAATTAGAGATAAGTGAGCTCTCCTATCAGCCAGGATGCTGGATGGGCAGTAGAAACAGCAGAGAAGAATGGGGAGAAGGCAGAACCTGTGGTTTGAAGACTGGCGCTGTATCCAGATCCCACCCGTTACTGAATTTGGGATTTCAGGTGGTCAGTGGGCACGTCTGACTCCCAGAAATCTCCATCTTCACCAACACTGGAGGAGTGCTCCTCCTGAGCTCATTTAGATGGCTTTAGGGTGGCATCACACAGGACAGGCAGGCTAAGGCAATGGAGAAAAGCTGTGTGGGCACAGACGTTCAAACATTAGCAAGGAAATTGCCTAACTTTCTTAAGGTCTTTAAGAATTTTGGTAAACACATGTAAATCAGTGTAAATTTCCACTCATAACTGTCATTTATTAAAGTAGGCCCACTTAAAGAACTTGATATGTAAACTAGATAATTGAAAAGTGACACAAGTGCTTGCAAGCAATAATGCTGTATAAAATATTTGGCAATTCAGATTTTTCAGAACTTTTCCCCGCACATGGTCTAAGCTACTTAGGTATTGTTGAACTTGGTTCATTCCACTTCTCAAATTGCCTATTACATTAATTCACACATACTAAATATATTCTGAACATTTAAATAGATAAAGCAAGACTTGTCAGTGATGAGTATTTTAACCATATGTATGTCATACTTATATTCTGATAGGTTCTCAAAAGGATACAAGCTGAGAGTCGCTCATTCCTCCCACGTGACTACCTCTTTTCTTTTCTTTTTTCCTGATTACATTGTCCTAAGCACAATTTCTAAGATCTAACTGAACAGATTACCTTGATCACTTTAGAATCTTAAAATTAGGAACATTAAATTAGTTCCCTTCAGGTTGTCTTTTTTTTAACCAACAACAGATGCATGTTTTGGGAATAGTAATTTACAAGCTAGTTCCCTCCCATTCTTGGTTGCTGCTGTTATATTTTATACCAATCAATTATCAATCAATCAAACACAAAAAGTATACTTATTATATTCCTTTTCCCAAGCCACAGATTACAAAATACTAAAAAGTCCAGCAATACATGCTAATGTTTTACATGATGCTCATGCTCACTGATGATCAGGATATTCTTTAGAAACTTCCTTCCCGCTTGAAAGCAGTTCTCCCTCCTGTACCTGGGAGGCAGTGCAGCAGCCTCTCCATCCAAACCCTGAATTTCCACCCTCTCCCAAATCCAAATATATTTATTTTCCTTTATGTCTTTGCTCTTTGGGGTGGTCAGTGGGAAAAGCTGACTCTCTAATGGGCTGCAAGGACACAGAAGCATATAAGACTTGTTAGTCTCTAGAGGGGCTCTGGGACCACGTCACAAGGGGGTAGATTTGTGTGATCAGAGTGGGTGTTTCTGGTGCAGGGTCAGAAGGGTGGGTATGAAGGGAAATCCTGTATGTGGAGGCTCCCAGGTAGGGCAGGATGGTGGCTTTAAGAGCTGCATGGTGTGGGCACACAGGGGGCAGGGGTAAAGGCTAGGTGCCAGGCAAGTCACCACTGAGTCAGGATTACCACCTGGTGTCCTTGAGCAGGGATCTGTCATAGGAGGATGACTGTTGGACCAGCAAGGAGATCATCCCAGGCCTGGGCGGTGTGAGTCTCTAGAGCGAGACAGATGAAGACAAGCAGAGGTTGTGCAGATGCAAGATGGCACAGTCCTTCTCGTTGGCACAGTATGTCCCCTTACTCTCATTCAGCACACAGCAGCTTTGTGGCACATGGATGGCGACATCAGACTCACATCCTGTCTTATCATATCTTAGAGGCCCAGGTAGTTCTGAGTAGTTTTCCCAGGGTCTCACAGCCAAAATCTCAATTCCAAGCACTCAGACCCTTTACCTGAGTAGTAGTGACATGTGGCACCTTCCAGTTGCAGTGAAGTAGCCTGGCAGAGTGGAGAATGCCTGCTCTGTAGTCGGGTCTCCTGCTCAGCTTTGCATCTTGCCCTCACCTCCCTGAGACTGTTTCCTTATTTGTAAAGCAGTCCTCCTTATCATCTTGAAATTGTGTAGGAAGAGGTGCAATGCAGTTTATGAAGTGCTTAGTGCAGGGCCCAGTGCCTATAAGTGCTCAGGAGATGGTGGGAGGGGTGGGAGTATGGCTAAGGTGCTTGGGGATGTTTTCCATCGCCAGGGTGGATGCCCTCTGGGTGATGTGTGCTTGCCCCTGAGTGGGGCATCAGTTTGTCGAGATCAGGCAGCCTCCTCAGACCCTACAAGCTTTTGCTAATGAAGAACTATTATAATTCTATGTTGGAGCTGACAGAGAATAATTTCTGAGTTAAGATATATTTAGAAACATACCTAAGGTTGATTCTATTTTAAGCTTCTCCCCGCCCCCCGCCAGCTTTGCAATTCTGTTAAGTTACTGAAAAATAAAACTAATCCTTCTGTAGGTTAATGAAAGGTTGTGCCATGATCAGTTTTAAGCCTTGCTGCTAAAGCACTTTGTCTGTCCTACGTCAGAGGATGTAGACATGCCTTGAATAATGTGCATACACTTCTTTCTTCTGCTGCTTTAAGACAAGGATACCCAGATGTGTTTGTTGACAGGGACCATCATAACATTCCCAGCTGGATACACAGTTTCTGTTCTGGCAACAGAGTTAAACCCTGACTAGAAATTAAAGACACTACCTTTCCCCTTCAGCTAGGATTAGACTGTCCCCCTTTAAGAAAAAAAAGAAAGGAAGTATTTGGACAAAGGAACAGTCTGGTGAAAATATATATACTCAGGTGTTTTGGTCTCCATGATCCTAAAATGGTGATGAGAAATAATAATCAGTATTTAGGAAAAAACTGGCCTTTCTCAAGGAAGGCTTTTATGCAAAATTGGAGGCAGGTTGAATTGTTTGCATTTAACCAAGTAGGGGTTCCAGGATTTGTTAGATAAATTAGTGCCATATTCACTGGGGAAATACTTTTCTTGCTATTTCCATTAAGCTGTTATGTCACAGTTATGCAATAGAATGGGATAAAGCAAGAACACTCTCATTAAGATGTGTAATTACAAGATAGCAGTGTAGGCTTTCTGTGTTCCTGAACTTTATTTTAGAACATCTGAATTACAGGGTTATCCCATCCTTAGGGATCAAGTCTAACCCTGACAAGAAAATGAGTCTGGCTTTAAATCACTGTGATTCCTGAACAGAGAGCTGCTCCCCACACCTCTGTGAAATTGGTGCCAGAGGAGGAAATAGAACAAAGGAGCAAAATATTTCCCGTGGTGGGGTCATTCTGCATGAGGGCTGAACGCCTGGGAAATATTCTGTGGGCTTGGTCCCCAACTCCTGGCCCTACTGGGAGGTGGTAGAACCTATAGAAGGTGGGGCCTAGTGGGAGGTCTTCAGCTCATTGGAGTTATCTGGAAGAAAATAGTGGAATCCCAGTCTTTTCTTTTCCTGTCTCTTTCTTGTCCTAACCATGAGGTAAATGGTTTCACCACATGCTCCCACCATGATGTGCTGCCTCTCCACAGGCCCCAAAGCAAAGCAGTCAAATGAACATGGACTGAAATCTTCAAAACTGCAAGCCCCAATAAAACTTTCTTCTTTTTAAGTTGATTATCTCAGGTATTTTGTTGTAGTCATGGATATCTGATTCAATGTGAATCTCAGAAGTAGGGTCGGTCCAACACCCAACACAGGTTCCTGTGGGTAAAATGGAAGCTTGTGGGTAGGAGGGCCTGCTGCAGGGTTAGGAAGGGACTTCTGGAAAGGTGGCAGAAGGCTGAAGCATGGTTCTGGTAAGAGGTAAGGGTACATTAGAGCACCAATGGCAGAGGATTCAGGTGGGGAATGTGTTCACTTCTGGAACCAGAAGCAGCTGTGTAGGCTGTAAGGAAGAGGGGCTACCAGAAGCAGTGTTAAGTGGAATCCAAGGAGAAGGGCAACTGGCCTCTGACAAAAGTGCCCGGCTGGAGTCTGCTCTGCAGACCAGCAGGAGGTGTTAATGTCTATGTCTTGCAGGCTGGTAGGGGCCTATCTGCCTCAGGAATATTAACTTGGGGAATTTGGGAGACATAGTAGAAAGGGAGGTGCTAGAAACAAAGTTATGAGTTGTAATAGTAATTTAATGATTCCAAAAAGAGGTTAGGCATGAGGATCTAGAATGGAGGGAATGGAGAGAGGAACAGATATAAAAAAGGCCAAGGTTTGGGGTCTGGTTTGTGGGCAAACATTGATCAACAGGAATAAAGGAAACACACCTAGAAACTATAACTGAGCATCACCAACTTCAGACAATCCTCCAGGAATCATGCCCAGGAGCCCACCTGGAACAGAACATTTCAGTCTGACTCGGAGGAGATGTCAGTTCAACCCATTTCCTGTAATTGCAGCTAGACAGAAGGACTCTTGAGGAAGATGCAAGCCTTCTCTAGAAGTTTCAGTGGCTTAATGTGGCTTCATTTCATCCTGTGAACACCCTCCCCCTCCCTGGGGAATATACACACAGCTTTTGGCAAAGGACACCTATATGCACTTAAGAGAATATACAACCCAACCCAGAAGATTGGTGTCTTCCTAAAGGGCTCTGCCTTTCTTAGGCTCATCAGCTCCTCAGTTGATTTTGGGTGATTCCCTTTCTCACGATTCACTATTCATGCATAATAAATCGTGCCCTGCTGTGCGCGTTACTTTTGAGGTACATTTCCAATTACCTAAAAACCAACTGAAGAGCGAGAGCAATCAGGCAATGAATAAATCTGAGCTTCTTTTGTGGGTGGTGTGCAAGATTCAAGGACCCTGCTGCGGACGTGACACGTGTCTGGCTGATTAGCGCTTGGCCCCCTTGTGAGCCACGGTACATGCATAAACATGTTTCTATGCTCATGGCCCGATGATCCTATAGACAGTTACATCAACCCAGCGGGCTCTGGAATAGAGATTTGTCGCTTAGCTGATCCATTTCGTTTTTCAAACTCAGTGTGACATTTTCCAAAGGGATATAAAGCATTGTAATCACAGCGAGCAGTCCCACGTCATTCAACACCATCTCAGGAATTCAGTAAGAATGGGTAACTGGGTAAGAATGAAGACTACAGTAAGTAAGTGGGTACGAATGAGGATTCCCAACTTTTTATGAGTGTTGAGGATTCCAGGGATGAGTGAGTACAAAGTAATGCTACTGTGTTCTTGGGGTTTTCTGTGCCTGTCAACCACTCCAGGACAGCAGAGAATCTCCTGTAGCTTTCTTGGTGATCAAGAAGAGCTCATGTGTGCGAAAGCTTTCAGAATCAAGATGAAATCACTTATGTCAATCCTAACAAACAATAAATAAACCCAGGTGAAGGAGGAGTTCTCATACATGATTGCCAGAAGCACAAACTTGTATAAAGGCCATCGCCATCTTATACAAAAAGAACTTCTATGGACTGTCTGCCCAGCAGCTGTCTGTTTAACCTCAGGCTGATGTCATTCTTGTTATCAGTGTGGCCAAAGACTATTCTTTCAAAATATCTGATGTAATTCTCTTCATCTTTGCCTTTAAAAGCTTCCTCTGCCTCCCAACTGCTTTGAGTATGTCTATAGTTTCCTAGGCCATGTGTATTCTGCTGTTTACATTCCAATGTTACTGCCAAAGAAACTTGATTTTGCATTAGGTTTATCCTCCTTGTATTTCCCTTTGTCGATAACAGAGACCCCATGTGGTGATGGTGAGCAGTGGACCGGGCTGTGGTGAGAAGCAGGACAGCGGGAAGCTGGAAGGTAATGGCAGAGGGAATCATGGTTTAGACTTGTCTGAAAATGCAACATCAGTTTGACACTGTCTATGTGGAAGTTGGACCTTGGAGGGTGAACTAAGAGAGGAATGGGAATATGGTCCCAAACCATGGAGGTTTCTGGAAATTCAGAGGTGTGCTGAGCTGGAGGATAGAAAGGATTCATGATTAAGGGATTTTTTTCAGGAGCAGCTGACTTATAGCTACAAATTTGCCCTTTCATTTTGCCAGACCCCCAGTGCTGAGCCAGTTCTAAAGACACTTCTTTCTGCATTGTTTGCTGTTTTTAAGTCCCTGAGCAATCTGCAGCCACATGACTTCATTATTTATCCCCAAAGCTCTCATCTACAAGCTTACAGGCTGAGTACCCAGGGGCTCACCAACCTACAGCTCCTGCATCTGTTTTATTGTTGTCATGGTGCAAAGCTTAGATGGACAGAGATATTACCCAACATAAACTAATTCCTTGGTTGTGCTGAGGAACCTTTGCTACTTTATATACAATCCAGACAGATTACAAATGAAGAGTTTCTTTCCTGTTTTAAGGAAAGAAGAAGGAATTAAATTAAAGAGTGTAACAAAAACCTCAGGGGTCAAACCTCATGCTCAAGTTGGATTTTTTCAGGTCACAATCCAACATTTTCTATGCTCTGTGGCATTCATGTAACTCAAGTGCTAAAGGCAAGGAGTCAAGAAAAGTGGGATATTGCCAAGAGCAGCCACTCCCAGAGTCCTGAAGCCTGGGTTCTGTCCTGTTGCTGTGCTGCTTCATGGCAGGGGTACAGATGGCCATATTATAATCACCTGTAAAACAACCCAGGTGTGGTTGTTTTGATGAATCAGGTAGTCAAGTGAAATGATCTCTGAGATCTTATTGCTTTCCATTGGTGTCAAATCGAAAGAATCAGAAACTGGCCCTTGATTCCCTTGTTAGTCTATAATGTGCTGATCAACAAATGACTCATGGGTTGCCACCCTTCTTGAATTTTCATTTGTGGTTTACACCAACAAAGCTGTAAATCAAGACATGAAATCACAGTATAGCACTCCATACTATTTTTCTGAATATTATATAATCCCAGCTTTTTAAAAAAGAATTTTTCCTTTTATTCATATTTGTTTACTTTCTTGTTTTCATTTCTTTCTTTTTCACTTTTGCTCTTTTTTTCATATCAGACAGGTAATGTGTCAATATCAAAATGAGGTTTGACGAAGACACAGCTCACACACTGGTGGAAAACCCAGCCATTACACAATAGGATCTAACCCTACCCTTGATTTAAGGGTCTGGAGTATTTTAGGCAGCTTTTGTGTACCTGTGACCAAAAAGACCTGACAAGAACAACTCAGTGAAGGGAAGGATTATTTGGGACTCAGAGTTTCTAAGGTTTTAGCCCATAGATGGCCATCTCCATTGCTCTGGGACAAGGTGAGGGGGAACACCATGGGAGAAGGGCCCGGAGGAGTAGAGCTGCTGTCAGGAAGCAGAGAGGAGCAGAGGAGTCGGACACAGGGAATATGCACTGTGATAGGCACCACTGTCCCTAGTGATCCATCTTCTCTAGCCACACCCCACCTGCCTTTGGTTACCACCCAGTCAGCCCCTTCTAACTAGGATGGGCTGAATAGGTTACAGCTCTCATAATCTAATAATTTACCCTGGAATATTCCTGCATTAACAGGGACTTTTGTGGGACAGCTCATATCCAAACCATAACCAGGAGGTGGTAAAAAAAAAAAAGTGGGGCTTTTATTATCAATGTCACTCATACCATACCCACCCCACCTATACCACTTCTTGGCTCTATCTCTCCACATATTCACCTGGCAATCTGAGACATACCTATTGATACCTATCACCTTAATGCAGGGTGAAAGCTTTCCCTTACCACCAGGGAAGGTGGCTTCTGCCTTTCAAATACTGCCTCATTCATGAGCTGAATTTTAGTATAGTAACCTCCTGTATTTTCCTCTCAATTCTCCTATTTACTTATTTATGGTACTGGGCATTAAACACAGAGGTGCTTTATCAATGAGCCACACCCCAGCCCTTTAGACAGGATCTCACTAAGCTCCTTAGGGCCTGGCTAAGTTACTGAGTCTGGCCTTGAACTTGTGATCCTCCTGTCTCTGCCTCCCTAGTCACTGGGATTATAAAGTGAGCCACCAAACCTTGTTCCTCCCAATTATCTTGTCTTAGGTACATGTCACTTTTCCTGGGTTTATAAACTTTGGCTGGAGGTGTCCTAAAATTTCAGACCCTAGTGAAGTGCTTCTACATGAAGTGAATTCTTTGGTGGAAGTTGGCTCATCACACTTATTTAGAATATAAAAATGCCCAATATTTAGGTAGCTTCTGCATTATTTTTGATGCACTTAAATATTTGAGAAAACCTTGATAGATCAATAGAACCTAAGATTGGAATTTTGCAACAATATGCCTTTTGGGCTAATTATCTGGTACATATCTATTAGAATTCAGTGAAATAAAGTTTCCAGAAACAACTGTTGATTACTTATTGCTTGCAGGAGGCAGAAGCATCCACTGACCACAGTCATATCCCCTGACCCTGCTCAAGGCCACCTGAGCTTGGCATGGGCTACCTACTTTGGTATCTCTCTGACCAACCAGGGCACTCCTGGCTGAAAGAGCACCCCAGGCTCTGGTTAGGCTGAACTTGGCATTCAGAGACATGGCCTAGATAGAGGCCCAAAGCCAAAGGACACAATCCAAGGACTCCTGGTGTGGCACCTTCATTGTGCCACAGAACCCAGATGAGAGATCTAAAAGAAATGTGGAAGGACTTCAAAGAAATGCAAAAGAAACATGTAAATACCTCTGCTTTTTGAGACAGGTGAATGCCCTAATTTAACAGAGTAGTTTCAGCTACATCATTCAAATAAAAATGATCACACATTGGAAATGCCACTTGGAGTTAAACGATACGTCCAGGGGAGAAGAATGTACAATTTAATACATTGAGATTTCATCCCTCAATTTTCAATGGAGCACAGACTCTGCCTTTGGACAATCAAAATGTGTGCCTTCTCTGCTACAGTCAAATAATCACAAAACTAAGACACTAATTATTGAGACAAAGCATCATCTATAACTGAAAAAAAAAAATTCATCCAAAATGCTACAGAGAGCAAAACAGACATGATGTATTTGTTCATTTATTCACCCAAACAAGTTAAAATCAGTGACTTAACTGCAACATAGGTTCCACAGGAAGAAAAATAGATCAGAAATCTGATTTGACTTGGCAGCATCAGATCATTAATATTTATGTGGAATTGTTTAATCCAGAAGTTGCAAAACAGCTCTTAGAAGCTACAATCAGCATGTTAAATATGCATATGGAGACAGAGATAGAGATGGCAGGAGAAAGGGGCGGGGAGAGATCACTTGATGAATATTGAGCTGCCATTACACATTGTCCTGATACAAGTTAAAATACATCCATCTGATATATTAGGGCTGTCCTTCTGGCAATGTTTTCTAATCCATTTGTCTATAAAGCCAATACTATTCTGTGCCTGTCTGGGTTCCCACAGCCCCAGCACTTCCTTCACATGACCTTCATTTATGTGTCACTCACTTTGGGAGGCTGAGGTGTTCTAAATCTTTCCTGATTGCTTTGTCCCTTGGTAAAAATTTCCTTCCTCTGTGGTCCCATCACTTCTGCCTCTCTGCACCTCTCAGGGGTGGGATATCTTGCCTAGGTTTTCCTCTCTGACTTCAGCAGATTTCATGGCTTTAACCAGATGACCTCCAACCCCCTGCTTGTCCCCTTGGATGAGCTGTGACTCTCAAGTGAAAAGTTAGATCCTGTGCTAATTCTGAATCAGCTAGTGCCTCACAGATGCATTCATTGGATGGGATTCAATTCGCTATAAATCTAGGGGACATTTGAGAATAATGAACTTGAGGACAGAAGAAGGTGATGGTGGGGTACACAGGACATTACCCACAAAATTGATGATTATGAACAACACCACCCAGGGTGTAAAATACATGGGGTGCTCATATTGTACTAAGCATACAACTTTGAAAAAAGATTATAAAAATTTCAAAAATCTAGATCTGATTTAGAGAAGCTGATGTGAAAATTCTGGTTTCTTTAGATGAGAGAAACAGTAAGATGGATAGGAGATAGTTTCTGGAAACAACCAGAGCATTTTGCCGGAGATGTTTGGAAAGTCTCAGGTCAATGATCATAGCAGTCAAAGGTTTACCACTGGAGAGTGGAGAGATGAACCGTCCTAGGTCTCCATCCCTCTTGTCTTCTCCATCCTACTCCATTGAGCCTAAGAGCAAAACTGACATGTTTTGCAGGGTGGGTAGCAGGTAGACACAGTAACCCAACAGCATTTGTAAGTCATATGTTTTATCTGTACAGAGAGACCAAGCAGAACATGAGTGTGTGGATCTCTGTATCTGGCACAAATGCAACCAGCATTTAGTGAGCACCTGTAAAGTGCCAGACTACAGGCTCAGTGTTTTTTTTTTTCACATTATTTAAATAGGAGTTGTTTCTTCTTCCTATCCTTCTGAATGGGAGTCATATCTGTTTTCAGCCATTTCCTTATACAGTCTGCCAGTCTGTTTTGCATTGCACTTGGTCACTCACGCAGTACAAAGATGGATTAAGTCTCACTTATTACCAGGAGGAATGGAATTCAAGCCACAGAAAATCTATATCCCTCAACCAAGACTTCAATGTTCTAAATTTGAAATATCACTATTATACAAAGATATACACTCTGTCTAAACAATTAAGGACTTAGGAATGAACCAGAAGAACCAGGAAATTCACACCCCTTTGTGAACAGCCTTGATCTATGACTGATAGCAATCTGCTCTCTTCTTAGGGAATAAATTGGAGGAAAGAGATTGGCTGTGCTTCCCAGAGGTCCCCAGTGAGCTTAGTGCTAATTGCCCACAGCCCTGCATAAGGCACGTGCCCAGAGTATTTCTGCTTCTGGTGATTCCAGACTAGTAACCCTTCTGCAGAAAAAAGCTAAAAACAAAAACACCAAAACAAACAAACAAAATAAAAACAAAACAACGCCCCCCCCAAAAAAAACTCAGAAGAGATATTAAAGAATATTTTAATAAGCATCAGAACAAAAAATAAGAAGAGATAACAAGGCCAAGATCAGGGAAAGGTCAAGAAGCTGGAAGAGTGAGTCAAGCACATGGGGAGGTTTGTCCATCCATAAAAGAGGACTAAGAGGGTGAGATTTTGGTTACTTTGTGTGACAGTGGGGGATCCAAGTTAAGGTTTGGAGCCCAACAAAGGAGATCCTGGTAAGCTAGTCCCTGCCATAGGAGGGAACACCAAACAGATAAACCACAAGAGAAAGAGTGAACCAGAATTAAACCAGCACTCTCCTGGATTACAGCTTGACTTCATCAACTCAAAACTTGAGCATGGACTCAAAAGTGATCCTGAATTTTTTTGTGCCTCAGGCCCTGAATACAAAAAGAGATGACCGCAGGTGGCATCATTCCAATCTTTAAATTATTACCATGAATGCTTTTAAAAAAGCAATAGCCAGCATACAATCAAGAATATCTATGAAAATATACCACAAAAATAAGGAGAAACAAGAAAAAGCAGTCTCCTGGGGGATACTGAAATTATCAGGTGTTTTAAGCTATAAAACACTTTTGCTTACAAAAACACAGCTTGAAAATCTTGGCAGGTAATTGGAACACAGAAAAAAGTCATAGCAGATCCAAAAAAGAAAAAAAAAAAGACAAAACAGAAATCCTAGCACTGATAGATAAACAATAGTATTATTCAATAGTATTATGGGTTTGGTAGAAGTTGAGGTAGACCCAGGAGGAAACTGTCAACCAGAATTCTATACCCACAGAACACACCTGCAAGGATAAAATTGACAAAAGGACATTTCCAAAAGCACAAAACAGAAGTTTTACCACTAGTGTATTATACTAAGGGAAATTCTAAAGGTTGCTCTTTAGGTAAAAGGGGGTTATTTAAGTTAAAGGTCAAAGATTCAGGGAGGAATGGGGATAAAAATAAATGGAATATCAAAGAAGACATATCAAGAACTATGTAATGTTTTGAACAACCAACAATAAAAAAAATAAAAAAATGGAATATGTGGGTTTATACAAATAAATACTGACAACATAGAACAATAACAACACTGTCTTTTGGGGGACTTTTGTTTGTCTATCCATCCACCCATCTATCCACCCATCATCCATCTATGCACTCGTCCACATCCAATAAAGAAAATAAAAACATACTTTGAGAAAATTAACATATTGATGATTTGGATGAAATTGAAAAGGATCCTAGAAAAATACATTTTTTTTGAAATTGATGCAAAGAAGTAATAAAAATCCAATTAGACTTCCCAATATTAGAGAAATTAAATCATTAATTTAAAATATTCCTATGAATAAAGCCCCAGGCTCAGACAGTTCTACCAGTGAGTGCTAATAAAGATTTAAAAAATCAGTAATTTCCATTTTAAATAAACTTTCTCAGAATAGGAGAAAAGAGAAATCTTCACAAGTAGGACAACATTTATACTAAAATTTAATAAAGAAATTACCACAAAGGATAATATGGACCAATCTCTTCTGAGCATAGATGCAGAAAACCCAAGCAAAACAGGAACATACAGATTCTGCAACATATGAAAGCTAAGACAAGTTGTAAGATTGGCTTAACCTTTTCAAATCATCCAATGCACTTTACCACATTAGTTAATGAAAGAAAAACACTCATATAATTTTTTTCACTTGCACAAAAAGCTTTTGATAAATTCAACATCCAGTCATGATTTTAAAATAAGGTATCTAAAGATTCTACTTAACAGTGAAAATGTTGGGAATTTTGCTTTAGAGACCTAATACAAGATAAAGGATATAATTTGTAATCAGCATAATTTTTTGCAAGTGAAGTAATGAGAAAGAAATGAAGATTTGGGAACTTTGGTGGTAAAATAATAATATGAAATGTACAATAATATATGCCATACCTGGAGAGTTTAACATTTTTTAACAATGAAGACAAATTACTGACTTATTTTTCTAACAAATGATCAGATACCATATAGTAATTTTGGATGCCACAAAACCAACCCTTCGTTAAAAGGATAAATGGGGATTAATTGATAAAATTCCTGCCCCCTCCATGGGAAAAGTGATAAACCAAAACAAATCAGTATTAAAACTGAACAGGAAATGTGAACATGAATGAGATTGGACTAGGAGCCAAGTGTAAGCATCCACAGTGGGCATCTCTGGCACTCCACGTTTTCTTACAGCTTCTTCCCCTGTAGACTCCAGTCCTGGCATGCAGAGGTAACTTGCTGTGTGATCCTGAATGAATGAAACAATCTTGCTGGGCACTGTTTTCCACAGTTGTCAAGACAACCTGCCTCTCTTTCAGTGGTCCCATGAGAATGCAATAAAATCTGCTGTAAGCTTATTCTGAACAGTCTATTCAGCATAGACCCTGATTGATACAGAATTGAATTCAAATCTGTAAAATGGTGAAAATACTAGTACCAATTTTATCAGAGTGTTGTGGGAATTTGGTGCAATAATGCATATAAAGCACTTTACGTGTGGTCTCTTTCCTATTTAGGGCAATACTATGACCACCATTTTTGTCTCACAGACACCTAATGGGGAGGCCTTCCCCATTCCATGAATTGCATGTCTGCAGCAGCACAATTTTCTACTTTGCTGGATCCTTTCACTGTAGCCAGGGCTGGGAATGTTTAATGCCCACATCACTGCATTACCTGGTGAGAATTACCCTCCCCAGTGTGGGTTCTGATTTGGCTAACACAGGTTGTGTTTTGAACAAAGAGTGGATGTCAGCTTGTTATATCATAGGAACTGGTTTTGTCATAAGCTATATTCTGGATCAGAACAAGTTTCAATGCTGTGTTTTGAACCCTTCCAAATCCTCTGAGGAGGAGGACTCATCCACACTTGTAGACGACAGCCCTGAATCTGCTTTAGGATTAACAGGCTGTCCTGGATGGTTGGTTGGGTGTTGAGGTGACTCTTGGTCAGTGCCTCAGTGTCTCCCAAACTCGGGGCCACTTGCTCTGCCCTGGTTCTCTCCTCCATGACCATTTCCATACAGGTCATGTCATTCTACTATCAGGGTCTTTACTCTTTCCTCCACTACAATTCACAGCCCCATACTCAGGGGAATGGCTTCTGGCCTCCACAGTATCCCTGGAGGAGCCAGATAATGCAACTTGGGAGTGCAGGGCAAATAATTCCCCATGGGGCAGGCTTTGCAGAGGAGCACAGGAGATGTACTATTGATTCCCTCTCTAGCCCTGCTCCACTGTTGAGTTAGTCCAGAGAAAGTTCTAAGTAGACAGCAGTTATGTATTAAAAGATACCACTCTGTTCTTATTTTCTTCTTTTCAGGCCTCATTTCATTTTTTTTTGTTGTTGTTGTTGTTGTTGTTGACCTGGGATTGCTACTCTAAATAAAGCATTAACAAGACCTTGAACTGTGCTGCAGTTCTGTGTTCAGTGGAGCCTACTAGGGATGGGCTTACAGACATTTCTGTCCAGGGATCACCAAATTGAACTTATCCATTACACAGCTATAGCATTAGGGGCCTCTCAGCATCTGCAGGAAAGGCAGTGTCCTAAGCTCCAGCCCTGACCACTGAGGATTCACTCAGTGACTTTGAGGGTAAGTGCATACGTTCCCTAGCTTTAGCATTTCCTCCTGAACAAGGCAAAAATGAATACTTTGGAAGAAGAAAATGGAAGAAATGCTACACTCTTTAATAACTGTAGCTCTTTGAGAAAGAAACATAAGATGGAATGAGGTAGCCCCCAGGGAAGCAAATTATGCCTTGAAATATTAGAATAGGAACAAGGAAAAGCATATGTAGCCCTTTTCAGAACATAAAGCTAAAATCTCTCCACTTAAGAATTTCTTCCCTCCCAAATTGCACTTTAATGCAGACAGATGCATGGTAGATGTCCATCACCTTTCTCCTGGAGGTGCTGCAGGACTGCTCCTCCAAAGGCATGCTGAGAGAGGACCAGGGAGGAGGGCAGGGTCTAGTGGGTTGGGGATAAAGAAGGAAGGAAGGAAGGAAGGAGAAATAGAGATCTCTTTCTTGGTCTCCTCACGGAGGACAGGATCATTGGCCACCAGTACAGCCCCCACCTCATTGCATTTGTACTACTAGGGCTTCCTGGAGCTCTCCGAACCCCAGCCATAAGGACTGGGCATCCCTTCCACTTTGCACAGGCTGCAACACTGGGCATGGAGTGAACCATGTGACCAATGACATGGGTCCACACAAAGATGATGAATGGAAACACGGCTGATATGCAGTCAATGACCATTAAATCAATCTAAAAGGGGGCTGATGGGTGAATGAAGGACTCAGATACTCCTGAGCCATTCTACAGAGGGGGAAAGCAGGAGGGGAAGGTGGAATGAGGAGGACAAATCTCAGGCAGGTAAAACAGTCTGTGTCAGGGGTGTAAGATAAACATTGGGAGGCTTTATTTTCAATCATCTTTCAAAGGAGCTTTGACCCCCCCCCAAAAAAAATGTATAAATAAACATCAAATATCTGAACTATTTCACCTGCAGGAGATCCAAAGTCTGAACAATGAACAGAAATCTCCAACAATTTCCTGTGCCCTGTTTTCAAATTATCTTACTGACCTCACATATTTTTCCAAGAGCAAATCAGTTTGTTCTTTTCATAGAAATAACCTCCCCCCCAAAACAAAACAAAACAAAAAACTGGAAGATGAGGCAAATCATCCAAATGCCCATGGCTCTGTGAATAGTTCACCAATTGCATGGCAGCTTAAGAATGTAAGGATGAAATTTAAATCCAAATAAGGTACATCATTTGGTGCTCTTGCAAGGAACCATGTCTCTGAGTGACATCTTGATGGCAGGTGCAGGAGAGTTTGGATTGTTTTCTGGAAATGGGCTGAAAACACTGATAAGAATCCTACAAGCCAGCCATAAAGAATTAGCCTTAATATCCAGGGTAAAGTTAGAGAAGGCAAATAAATTCTTAACTCCCTTTGGAATAAGGATAGCATAGCTCATGTGTTCTACTAAGGTATATCTGAATGACAGGTTTTTCACACCCAAATCCCATAATTGTTTTCCTCCACCTTTGCAGAATTTGTGAGCCTCTTATTTAGAGGGAGGAGGGCCAACATGTGCTTGGCTTATATTTCTACACTGCTGGACAACATCAAATTTGAGAGAAATAATAAGTGCCTTTAGTACATATCATTATCCAGGATTGCTTGGTTCTCTCCCATAATTTAATATTATCCATTTCTGATGGAGTCAGATGGAGAAGGACACATACATCCCTGGGAGCTACAATCAGGGGCTGTTATTTCACTGGGAACATGAGGAAAAGATTTTTCAACTTATATAGTTCTTTGCCTTGGGGTATTTGTAATGTCTAAAGCAAGACCCATGATTTTTTTTCTATTAGTTGGGCATGATTTGGTGGAATCAGTCACTAAATATAGTAATCACTGAACCTAATCCAGAGGTGGGCAATGCAGATGGGGGCCAGGATCCTGAGCCCTAGTGCTTGACTTCTCTTGCCTGTATCCTGATCTGATCTGCTATTTTGAGAAGTGAATGAGACCCTGAAAGCCAAGGGTTGAGTATTTTCTCTCATATGTGGAAGCTGGAAGTCAGGGAAGGGATAAAAAAAGGGATCCCATAAAAATAGAAATAAGACCAAGAGACTAGAGGAAGGAAATTGAGAGAGAAGGAAGAATAGAGGGCATGGGGGAAAAACGGGGAAAGAAACCCACCAAATTATTCTACATCCATATATGAATACACCACAATGAATCTCACTTACATATAATCATATGCACTAACAGAAACAATAATAATAGAAGCACAATTAGTAGAGCAGAGCAAGTGGACCAGGGGGAGGGATGAAGAGGGTAAAAGAAGGTGCTGGAGAATGAGCCTGATCAAATTATGTACATGTACAAATACGGCATAATGAATTCCAATATTATGTATAATTGTGGTGCACCAATCAAAAGTAAAAAAAAAATACAATTATTCTCAATTTAGAAAAGAAGGAGAAGGGAGTCATACCACATGGGAGCTCTTCACTGCCCTCTCCCCAGCTGCTCTCACATTATCTCTTCCCTTCCTAATTCCCTCGGACTCAGAGGAGATTCCTTAAACCACTCCTTTGCTATTCCAGGCAGTACTTGCCTCTCTTGCTCTGTGGTTTTTGAGGACCCTGGTGAATCCCCCTCTGCCTAATGGCAGCTGCAGTTGTAGGTGCTCATAAGGATGAAGCTGGAAGAAGTGTGGAACCTGCAGACAGCACCAGCCTTGCTGCCAGAGCACCTTGGCTTCCACCACGTGCCCCCAGGTCTATTCCTCTCAATCCTTCTGCACACTCCCTGGGCCCCTTCCTGGCCCAGCTCCTCCTTCTCCCTCACCCAAGCATCCTTCTTGCTCAGGAGCCAGAACCTCTGGAGGAGGGTTTTCCCATTCCTCTATTCCCAGGCACATCTACCCCACAGCTCCTTCCTCTCCCATGGCTTGGGATGAACTGAGGAGCTACAGAGAAGATGTCCATTGCTTATTCCTGCTCCCCTGCTCCATAACATCTCTCCAGGAATCCTTTCCCACCAACCCCTGTCCCACAGCATCAATATTCCCCTCTCTCTTGGGTCATTTTCATCCCCTACAACTGTGCTATAATTTCTTCCACTTAAAAACCCAGCTCTTGACATGATCTCTCTATTTACAGCAAAACTTTTCAAAAGAAAAAGTGTGCCAAACTCGACTGCTTTCTTTCCATGTTTTTAAAGCTTTCTAATCAAAGTATATAGCACACTTACAGAAAAGTGCACAACCCATAGGTGTAAAGCTCCACATGTTTCCACAAGTGTGCAGCCAGCACCTGGATCAAGAATTGAGATGTCCCCAGCATCCATAGGTCACACCCATTGCCCTACCCGCCATGATGCCTGCTGTTCTCAGCTCTCTCTGGAGCCCACTCCATGGGGTTGTCCCTTCCTCCATGCCAGTGGGTCCTTAATGCTCCTACCATCCTCCTCACTGCCGCTTCTGGTAGTGCTCAGCTCTTCTTACATTCATATACTCAGCTCAGACTTTCCCCTTGAACTTCAAACATGCACATCCAACCTGCTTCATGCCTCCCTTGAACCCTAAATGATCAAACACAACCAGCCACTACTCCACACTGCCACTCAATGCCAATAGGCACATAGTCTTGATAAAGTCTGAGCTGAGCTCCTACACACTTCTTGCTGCTGAAAACCCCACCTTCTCATGGATCCTTCCCCCTCTACCTTTCTCACACCACAGCTCAAACCCAGAGGCAATTATTTCAAGACAATAAATTCCTGATAATGACCATGGTCCAGACCTCTTCCTGGATTATGGCAATGTCTCCAGCATGAGGTCTTTGCTGTTGCCCTGAACCTTCACCAGCTCCCCTGAGAGAGTGTAACCAGATGATGTTTCACTTCTGCCCAAACACTTCAGTGGCTTCTTATCCCAAAGAGAAAGCACAGCTCTTTGACAAATATCAAGGGTCCTGAGGTCTAGCTCCACCTCACTCTACATTGTTCTCTCTCTCTCCTCATTTCTTATTTCTATACCCAATGGTCACCCTGCTTCAGCCAAGCCTGCTTCCATGTAATCCTTCATATGCAGCAAGTGTGCTCACACCTCAGGGCCTTTGCACTGACTGTCTCTCTGCCAGGAAGACTTTTTCTCAGGTGGTCCTCATGGATGGAGCCTATGGCTTTATCATGAAATATCATGCTTTCATTGTGCTTTTATTTATTGCTGTCTGACTTCACTAGAATGTGAGTTTCGTAAAGGGGTGTTGTGCCTGTTTTGCCTACTGCTGCATCCCAGACACTCAGAGCAAGGTCTGACACATCATAAGTGTTCAGTAAATACGGGTTGCATGAAGGGATTTCAAAGAACATGGTTACAGTTCCACTGAACTCTAGTTCATCTAGATTTCAGTACCATAAAGAGATTCCTTTTTTCCCCCTCATTTACCCAATTCCCTTTGCTGGTGCTATTCATAAAATTCATAATCTGGTTCTGAATACCCTTTCTTATTTAATTATTGTTGTAATGTTGCAGTTAGTAAAAGAAAGAAACATTTTATGAAATGAAATTAAATCAAGACATAATAAATGCTGAGAACAGAAGACGCTGCAGGCAGGCTCAGCTCATGTCCTGTTAGTGCTGGTTCCAGACCTGAGTCCTCCCGGTCAGAGGGTGTCCAGCTTCCGCCTCTGGCTTCTACTGTCCTGTGGGATTGAGGGAAGGGCCATGAGGGCAAACACCCAATTGTGTTTCTACAGGGCTGCCCTTCCTCTGCTGCCACAATTTTCAAATAGGGCTTGGGGACACTGGATTTAAGAGTAAGTCCTGTGGTTCTATTTTTATTTGCAAACAGGTAAAAGCCAAAGTTAAACTGCAGAAAATGTGGCTTCAAAGGTTAGAAATATTTCTACTTTTTTTTTTTTTTTTACACACAGCTGATACCTCTGTGTTTTCTACAAGTTATTTATCCTTGAAACTTTTTTTCCCACTTATATAGTTTTTTTTTCCACATTTCAGACTCATCGCAGAGATTAAACAAGATAAAGTGTAGGCATTAACTAGCTTACAACAGTCATACAGTCATTCAGGAAATTGTGGGATTTGTTTTCTCTCTGAGCATCATTCAGAAACATCAATTCCTAAATGGATTCACACCACCCAAACTGCACACATCCACACCTTCTTCACTGTAAACTGGCCTACAGAACTTGCTTGCATCAGGGGCTGGATCAAGCAGTGAATAGTGTTGGGGAGAAATGAAGTGGTAGGCAACATACTCCATTTGTTGGTTCCCATTTGGCATCCATACTGAGTCCTTTGTCATGACTCAGGGCTGAACCAACTGCTTCCTGACTGTCCTAGAAGCCCAGGCCACTGCTAACCATACCTTAGGTATGTCACTATACCTCACTGAGCTCCGATATCAACACTTATCTGGGTAATATTATAGCAGTGCCCACAATCCC
The DNA here is from genome assembly GCF_045843805.1 of Urocitellus parryii. Taxonomy (NCBI): domain Eukaryota; kingdom Metazoa; phylum Chordata; class Mammalia; order Rodentia; family Sciuridae; genus Urocitellus; species Urocitellus parryii. The sequence continues at coordinate 151,600,879 of NC_135536.1, forward strand.
TAATTGCAAGTGCCTGTGTCACACATCTCCCATAAGGTTGGGTGGGTATGAGAGCACTACCCAAACTTGTGCAACACTAGAATTATCTGGAGCGTTTATTCAAATTTAGATTCCTGGGCCCTGCTTCACAGACAGTTGGAGCAGGTATGAGGGGATAACAAGTGTGCAGGGGCTGAGGAGCACACAGGACTAGGAGCTTCAGGACTGGGAGCACACCCGAGAAGCAAGAGTGCAGTTTCTAATGCGGTCTCTGGCACATAGTGCTCAGCAAAATTATGCTCCTTATGAAACTTCAATTACTACTGTTGCTCCTACTTTATAAACTCCTTTTTAGAATTCCTGAAATCTGTCTCCTTCCAGTCACCCATTGGCCAATGGATCCACAGGGCATGGACAATCCAGTTTCCAGCAGGACACTATCAAACTTTCGGAATCAGCTCCTCCCCTGACACCTCCAGGGGATTTTCACTTTTTCAGCTCTCAGCCAATTCCAGGCTGTGGGAATTATTTCAAGACCATGTTATGGATCAGGAAATCGAAGCATGATGGAATTGCCTGTTGACCAGGACTTAGCTAGAGGAGGGCAGTATCAAAAATATCTCAGATAAATAACCCAGAGATGCCATTAATTCTTTTCACCACTGACCAATTTAATCAAACCACCATGATTTGTTGTTTCGTTATGTTTTCCCGGAATGGCCTTGCATGGTTCTTTGACTTCACTGAATAGCTATTTTGACAATAAGCAGACACAGCTGTAATTGTCAGTAAGAACACTGAGATAGGATCTGTGATAAAGGGGGGGGGAAACAACCAAAAATATCACACTTGGATGTCAAAGATTTCCTGCCAATAGCACCGAGGCCTTGGGGAGTTCTGGTTTGGAGCATGTGCTTTGCACTGCTGTTGCTCCCCATCCAGATCCTACAACTCAGGGTTGCAGGGGGCTTCTTCTCCCTCCAGTTCCTGGGTTTAGACTCTTAGCTGGCCTTGCCTCAGCAAGCACTGATTTAATTTAATGCAATGATTCTCAGAGTGTGTCTGTTCTATTTCGTGCCACACACCCTTCCCTTGGCAGCTGCCTGCTCCCCTCAAATGGCCTGATGGAGATTTTGTGTCTGCAGTTTGGGCTGCAGAGGGATAAATGGAATACACAGCAGCCTCATGGCCAGGCTGAGGCTCTGTGTGCAGGGGTCAGTGGCTGCCCAGAATGACAACACAGTCCAGCACAACACAGCTGCACATTGTAAAGAGGAAGGGGTCTCAGCATGGGAGCTCCTAATTGGAAGGGACATTCATAGGTCCTGGGAAGGGAACTCAACTATAGAGATTTCTTTAGGGAAATGTTGGTACTCTTAGTTGTGGTAGTTTCACTGAAGAGAATCCATTCTCCAAGCAACTTGGAAAAGGAAGGCTGGGCGATTACCATTCCATTCTCTAACATGGCCAGCAACTCCTCACCTCTGCAAAAATACTTGAGGTTCCCCTCCAAAAACTATGATCAAAACCGTGTACAGCAACTGTACTTCATATCTGCTGCTTAAACAAATAATAAAAATCCCCTTGACCATTGAAGGGGATTTTATTATATAAACATCATGAGTCATCAGATCCAAGCCTAAGAAGCTATTATCTTGTTGAGAATAAAACTTTCTGAGAAACAGAATCCAAACACCAGTCTCTGCAACTGTAGTCTTGATGCGTAGTATAATTACAACCTCGTGGACAAAGAGGCTGTCCACAGCTTGCTGTGCTCCCGAGTGGTGGATTTCAACCCTGGCATCAGGGAGCAGCAGAGACCTCACATGATATGGGGTCATTAGTGTGTTGTTTTTGACAGACGTCTAGCCTCTCCTTTCGATGCACAGGCAATGTCTCCCTGTGGCCCCTGCCACCTACCAGGGTTCACAACCACTTGTCACCCTTCTGGCTGATCTATAGGGACTTCTTCTCTCATCTCTGGGAATAGAACACCTCTCCCAGTAGAACATAAGATAAAAGTATCAATATGATTCCAAAATTTAGTAATCAAAACAGAGCTCCTGCATTGAAGATATTCCTGTTGGTAGGGGTATAGAGGGCTTGTCCTAGCAGCTGAAAGGTGGTGTGCCCCGTCCTTTCCTGTTGGGAGCCAGCGACCGCACCCTGAATATGGCGCTGGTCTCTGCTTCCGCTTCGTTAGCAGTTAGAGTTGTTAGAAGTAAACAACTCCTTGTAAGGCTGTGGGGCTGGGCTCTGGCCTGCTTCCGCTGCGCTGTACCTACCAGACTCCTCCATGTGGTGCTAGTTCATTGGCGGGGCTGGGTACTTAAGCCAGGGCAGACCGACCGCTAGCTCTCTTGTTCCTGTTTTCTCATCATGATTCAAAGGTCCTGAGTAAACTGCTGAAAGAAGAATCCTGTGTCGTGTTTCCCTTGCCGGCGAAGGGTCGCGACACTTTCCCACTCAGGGATGATGTAGGAGGGAGACTTTTGATAGAGTTCTGCTCCGTGGTAAAGCCCACAGTGCCCCATGCAGTCAGTAGACAGGTTTCTTCACTTCGTTGTCCTTATCTCCCAGTTTTTGGTGAGACTGTTATTGCTTATTTGCCTAACCCAGGCTTTGGATCCAACATAGATGGCAGGGACAGGCTCTGTCCACTGTGAGTGTCCATCCATCCATCCACTATCTTTGTTCAGATTCCTGTATGCCCCAATCCACTGTGGATGCAGTGCTACATCCTCACTTCAGAGTTAAGCCCCTGGGCCTGTCTCTACCCACCCTGTCCAGGCTCTGCAAGGCCCAGGAGACTGACTTTCTCTGTGCTTGTGCTGCTGGAGAGAGGGTTCTGTGACATTCATGGAATCAGTTCACAGAAGAGAAGCCTGGACTGAACCTCCAGGCCAAAGATGGGCCAGCATCACAGGATTCCCCATCTTCTCTCTATTTTCCTCCAGAACCAGGAACACAGAGCTACACAGAGCAAGGACCCCAAGATAGAAGTAATTCTCTGCCTCTCCTGTCCCTAAGAGGCACTTCCTCTCAGGAGGGCCACAGACAATTTGTGATCATCCTTGACTTTCACCACTCCAGACATACAAGTGGGAAGAAGAAAACCACACAAGTTTTTTTCCTTGCTCACCAGTAAAACAAATTCCATCAATACCAAAGCCAGCAAGAAGCAACTGCTTGACTCAGCCAGGGAAGCAATTTCAAGCCAAGTTTAAAAAAAAAAAAAAATTTGAGCAAAGGACCTACCAGAGTCAGCCATTTGCAGTTTCACTCCCAGACTCATCGGATGCACAGGAGGATTCCCCAAGTGCCCCCAGGAATTTTCCACCTGCCCAAGTACACCCTGTGAGCACTGTTATGCTGACAATGATGCTGCCTTTTGACCAGTTTTGGTTGGGTAATGGTAACAGGTTCTGGTGACGCTGTAATCTCACATTTTAATTGATAATCTAAGGGTCTTTTCTTGGATGAATAGAGATGACTTCTGAGTGAACAATCTTCCTCTGCTGGATAAGTCTTTCAAAATCTGGGTTTCACATGGGGACAACCAAGAGGGTGTTGTGTAATGAAAAAGGGCTGGGAACTGGTACCTTCATGAGTTTCCCCTGGAGCCAGGGAGGACACAATTGCACACTGACATGTGCCATTTCCACTAGCACAGCATTCACTGGGATTGGTACCCACGACCTACAGTGGAACCAGAATCTGCTTTATACAAATGAGCCTTTAACAAGGAAAACCAAGCTCACATTTTCACCTTTCTCACAGAGTTCCGTGTTCTCTAGGGTGTATTTATCTGAACACTATGCTTCCCAGTCCTGGGGTTGGGTCTGCCTTTGTGAACTCAAGGCCTAAGTGAAAGTCAAGTTCCCAAAGGCCATCTGCTCTCTACCAAGTAGTCATGTGCTTCTGCCATACAGGCTTCCTCTTGAAGGCAGTCCCATCCCGGCAAGGACAGAGCCATGTCATGCTGAGAGATGAAGCAACCTAAAGGATTCTGCTCAGACCCCCCGGAGCTGCCCCAGATTTTCCGAACTCGTTCTCCAGTTGCTCAAATGCTGACCCCCTTTTTGCAGGAGATGAACAGGCTTCCTTGGCTCGCTCTCCTCTCCCTGGTCTGGGTGTGTCTAACATTAACACCACCATGCACTGGGTGCAAATGATTGACAGAGGCCTTACCTCATGGGACAAGTAGAAGGCGGCGATGCCCAAAGGCCAGAAGCAGCAGAGCATGGAGAAGACGCTGAGCCCCAGATGGTCACGCGGGGGCATCATGAGGAAGTTGTCCTCACTCTCTGTGTCACTTGAGTAGTCACTCTGCAGGGAAAACAGGCCGAATAGGAGAGAAGATTAGTAAAGGAATCATCGTCGGGCTGCCCCAAGATGTGGGTACCAATCCTGGCTGAAGCAGGCTCTCTGCAGCTGCTCCTGCAGCTGCTGTTGCTTATCTCATTAGTGTCACCATGATTGCCTAGAAACATATAGCCTCAAAACAATGGTGCCTCTTACTGAGGAACCCTGAACAAGATCAGGAATCCCAACACAGGATTCTTGGGTAGTTCAACAGTAGTTAAAATCCTAGAGAAACCAATTTCAGCACAGATGGTCCCCAATTTTGGATGACTTAACTTATGAATTTTGAATCAATGATGGATATATGAGAGTATTGAACATAGTTTCAACTTAGGATGTTTTTTATCTATATTGTGTTTATTAGGACTCTAATAGGAGCACCTATTTTCAAAGATCTTTGGGATCTTAGTGCCAGGACAGTGGGGGTGAACATGGAAACTATCAGAGGATGGCATTAGGGACTTTCAGAAGGCTTTTCCCTTGTGGATTTTCTTTTTATTTTAAGAATTCTTGCTAGTTTACAGGACATTGCAGGACAAGTATGTATAAAAGGAGAACATGATCTTATAAATCTCCCCTTCCAGTTTCCTTTGACTCTGAATCGAGTCAGGACATAGAGGGTTCTCATGTTCACCTCTAAGCTCCATACTAAGAAAATAACGGCTGCTTTGGAAGAAGCTGCCTTTAGATGCTGGTCTTTTTGCATCAGGGCCCATTTATAAGTAGGGCTCAGTCCAGGCCTGACCAAGAATGTCCTAAGAGTTCTGAATTGGGGGGGGATGGGTGACTGGCTGGACTTAGAAATTTTTTAAAAGAAGCTTAGATGATTCTCAACTTTAGCCAGCAATGAGAATCACTGCCCAAATCTCCCCAAAGGGGCTCATCAGTGTTCTCAGGGTACTCAGTACCAGACGCCCTGCAAATCTCTCTTACCCGAGGTGTCTCTGTGGAGGCCATCTTTGTTTTCTGCCTTCTTTTACCCCTGGCTGGCCTCCTATTGTGATTTATTTATTTATTTGTTTTGTTTTGCCTCATCAAAACATGCTCTTTTCACTCTGACTCATCAAAATATCAGGGTCACTCTTTTCCACCTGTTATTGTATAGAAAGATGGAGTCATAGCTTACTCCAGACGTCATTTCCTAAAAAAAGAAATGACACATTTCATCTTGAGGTTAACTTCCTAACTCCTTTGCTAGTGGTTGGCAGAGGACCTGGCTGCAGGGTAGAGATGCTCAGGAAGCCATGGTGGTACTTAGGCTATGAGGGGACATCCAAGTGAACACCAGCCTGCCTCCCCACTTGCCCTGGGCCCCCTGAATCCTCTCCACAGATATTCTAGTCACAGACACTGAGGAGGTTCTCAGGTGACAATGGTGTCCTTCCTTATTTTTGCAAGTTAAATGTACATAAACCTGCCAGTCAGAGTCTCTAATTCCTGTTCAGAAAGCAGTGGTGCTGAGGTGAGATAATAGGGGCTCCCTGTTAGGCTTTTGCTTTTCTCGAGTCAAAAGAGAGAAAATAGGCTCATAAATATTGATGAGTTCATTCAGATAATAAGCAAGGACTTCTCCAGGTGGTACTAGGATGGACACTGGTGAACACACAGAGTCTGTCCACCCCACCACACGGGGATGGACCTGCAGGTCAGGGGATCTGAAGCATCATTCCAAAAACAAGGGATGTGATCTGCCAGAGGCCACAAGACCAGCTCCTGGCCAAGCTTCCATCCTGCAGATCACTGTTCACTCTCTGCCCGGGTGTGAGTCACTGCCATCTGGTACACTGTCCTGTCAACATGTCTGGGCCTGTATCGCATCCCATCCACAGGAGCCTTGTCTGTGAAATTTCTATTCTTTTTACTATGCACACCATCTCCCATATGGTCTTCAGAACAGTAAAGGGAAATGAAAATTACCATCATTATGGCTATCAGAGATGGAAAACGAAACAGCCCACAGGCATGCATAATTCATGTGGGGAGATGCGAGGACCGTGGACGGTCCAGGTGGAGATGAACGATTCCCAGCCCACTGGAAAGTAGGAATCGTCCATCAGAATGAAGAACGAGCAGCACTGAATTGGAATGTATCCACGGCTGTGCCTCTTCTCACACAAACAGCCCTGTGTCACCTCCATGCTTTCCAGAACTCCCCCTGAAAACAAGTGACTTCAGGGTATCAGGGGACCACTGGTGTTTAAAAGGGCCAGCCTGTGACAAACTCACCTCTATCCACAGATCAGACTCAGAGGGCAGACAATCAGGCTGCAGGAACAGCCACTTCCAGCCCTCAAATCAGACTTTGACCTTCATGAGCTTCACATCATGGGTGGTGACAGTGCAGATGGAAATCCTTGCACACGAACAATAAATCTATCTTTGCATATTTGTTTAAATTTTTAGTTTGGGGGATTTTTTTAATTTAAAAAGAGTTTTACACACTTGAACTCACTGCTTTTTCACAGCAACTCTGGAAATGATCACAATTTTTATTGTCATGTCCATTTTACTAAGGACAGAGCTATTGGAGAGACTGAAATTCTTGCCAAAGGACAGCACCACCCAGCTCGTGGCTGTCTGACTCTCTGATCCCTGTTATCTGACAGGTCCTGAGTGTCATCTTTGGAAATAGATGGTTTACACACATAAACCCATTTTACCTCAATTGCTCCTACATGTTCCTTCCTGTTGCCCCTGAAGCTTCACATTTTGATTGGTTTGTTTCCTGGTGGCCAATGGCCACAGTGGTATAGTGAGGTTTTCCCCATCACATAGATAAGGCTCTGGGACTGCTGCTCCTCAGCACATGGGCCTGATATAAGCACTGACTCTGGTGTTGGAAACTGAGAGTTACATCACCCTACCCAAGAAGCAAAGAAATAGGTTTCAGGGCTCTGCCATTAAGTCTTCACAGATACTTACTCAGAAGCATAAAGAAAGCATGCATTCAGATTGCAAAGTTGTGGTTCATGACACCAAAATTATTAATAAAGGTTGATTAAAATAGATTTTCAAAACTGAGAAAAATAATAGAGCACCCAAAACCATCCTGGCTCTTCTATTCCTTTATTCTTCCATTGGCAGGCAATCTATGGGTACAGTGGGTGTGGGCATCATACCACAAAACAGGGAGAATGGGAGACAAAGCCAGGTGGGAGATGTTGTGTAGATACCAACAACCAAGCAGAGGAAATGCGTACAACTAACACCAAAACTCATCATGCACAGCAGCTGACTTAAAAAAAAATCTCCTCTATGGGTCATTGCATTAGAATCACTGAAAGACAGATGGGAAGCATTTCAGAGATTATGGTTCATGTGGAAGCCCCCCCCGCCCCCACTTTTGAGTCTTTGGAAGAAGCAGAGACAAACAGACCAAAGCAAGATCCTGGGCTCCAGAGCTGGTGCCCTACTGGTTGGGCTGCTGCCCTTAATTCTCTGCCTATTCACATCACCTCCATTTAGAGAGATGATGGCTCTCAGTCCTCTGGGAGTCTCCTTATTTATTAGACTATTTTAATAAAATAATCGTAACACCAGGCACAATGCCACATCACAAGGTTCCACATTCAGGGAAGCACCATGAGCAAGAGTTATGAGAACAGTTTCAGGGCAACCAAGTTGGACTCAGCAGTGTCACCTGGTCTCCCTGAAGGTCTCATCAACAGCCTCTGGGTTTCAGACTGTCTCCCTCACTCCCCTGGCTCTCTGTGCTCTACTCCTCCTGGCAGTGTGATCTCACTGTGTGATCCTAGGGGAGGGGGCTTACAATGTCTGCATCTGTATTGAACAGAGCAGCCACTGGCCACATGGAGCTATTTAAACTTAAAATATGACTAACAGCTAGTTCCTCAGCTTCACTACACAGTCAAGTGGCCAAGAGCCACAGGGGTCTAATGACCAGCATATCAGAAGGCACTTGAATATTTTCAGCATTTCAGAAAGTTCTAGTAGACTGTGTTGTCTTATGGGATCTGATCCTTATGAACTCCAGTGTGTTCTCTTTTACATACAAGAACCTCTGTTGTTCCTCCAACATGCCAGGTGTGCTCAGCCTGCCTCAGAGACTTTGCACTTGCTGTCCCTTGGCCTGAAACACGTCCCCCACAAACACACATGGCTAGCCTCCTCACCTCAGGAGGGGCTTTTGCTCCAACTGTTATTTCTCAACAGAACTTTCCAAGGATACTGAAGAGACTGTCTCTGTCTCCCCAATGCCCCTATTTTCTTACTTGCTTGGGGTTTCTCCTCTCCATCTCAGTAGTACCGACTTTCTCAACTCCCTTATTCTAAGCACCAGGAGGGGAGAGATCTGTGCCTACTTTGTTTGCAGCTGTATCTTAAGCACCTAGAAAATTACCCAGCACATGAGAGGACCCAATGCACCTTTGCTGAATAAATGAAGACTAAATTATGCTATGTGCAGGTATGAATATATCACAATCCATTCCAATTTTAAATATAACTATAATGCACCAATTAAAAATAAATAAATAAATAGAAGGCAGACCAATAGAGCAAAAGAAGGGAGGAGGGGAGGAAAAAGAGGAAATTCTAGGGATCAAATTGGATCAAATCTGATGAATATGTTAAAATGAACCCCACTGTAATATAATTATAATATAATATAGTTATAATGCATTAGAAAAAATAAGGATTCACCTGTTGTCTTACCAAACATGAAAAACAACAACCAAAGTGGCAAAACTCTTGGAATCTGGGCAAAATACACTGGGGTGGCCAAAGGATACGTGGTCACTGGGATTTATCATTGCTCATAAATATGCTGCTTTCAGTTCTCTTGCTTGACCTGTGCCTGCTAGTACCCTACCCTGAAATGCCCTCCTATGTTCTCCAGAACATACATCCTCACCATTCACCCAGGTGAGACCACTGGGTTTGGAGGGGTGGGTAAGAATGATGACTTGGCCAGGTTCAAGGCTGCCTTACCTAGGGTGGCTCTAGAGCAGCTGATGAACAGAATCAATGCTAAACTGCAGCAAGGAAATAGGCAAGGGCAGGCAGCTCGCTGTGCCTTCCCTGTTTATTAATGGCACCCCGATGTTCTTGGAGGGGAGAGACATGCTCTGTCCACATCAGAGGAGTGTGGAAGTGTGGGCATGCTGCCTTTGATGCCTCCAGGCAAGAGCTCCACCAGCATGGAAGGAAATAACCCCAGTGAATCACACAGGACAGGCTGATATCTGGGTTAGGAGCCATGAGGGTCTTGCAGGGCTGGAGCTGAAATCATCTTCCCTGACTTGACCATTGAGTTGGGTCCTGGGTGTCCACTTGTATCTACTTAGGCCTTCTCCATGACAGCCTAGCTGCAGAAAATTCAATTTTTACTACACCCCATCAGATTATCTTCCCTGCATCAGGATTTCACATATTTTGAAGCCCACTGATCTTTGCTTTACTTGAAACTGAATCACATTAAAAACCACAGACAGGGCTGGGGATGTGGCTCAGGCGGTGCACTCGCCTGGCGTGTGTGCGGCCCGGTTTCGATCCTCAGCACCACATACAAGCAAAAGATGTTGTGTCCGCCAAAAACTGAAAAAAATAAATATTAAAATTCTCATTCTCTCTCTCTCTCTCTCTCTCTCTCTCTCTCTCTCTCTCTCTCTCTCTCAAAAAACAAACAAAAAAAAAAAACAAAAAAAAAAACCCAAAAAACAAAACCACAGACATTGCTAAGAGTTGGTGGTATATGCTTATAATTTCAGCACCTCTGGAGGCTGAGGCAGGAGGATTGCGAGTTCAAAGTCAGTCTCAGCAACTTAGCAAGATCCTGTCTCAAAATAAAATAAAAATGGCAGGAGGTATAGCTCAGTGATAGAGCAGCGGAATACTGGGAAGCCACTATTAGTATCTGAAAATAATTACCCTAAAAATTCACTGATTATCTTAGGCATATGCTTTTAGTTTCTTCTAGTCTGTAGTAATTTTACTGTAGATAGAATATATATCATATGCTGGTGAGATAGAAACAAAAGTGGACCAACAAGACCTCTTAGCCTTAAAACTGAAGCTGCCTCCTTTAAAAAGTGTGTCTGGTGCCATGCATTGCGGCGCACACCTGTACTCCCAGTGGCTCAAGAGATTGATACAGAAGTTCAAGGTTAGTCTCAGTAACTTAGTGAGACCCTAAGAAACTTAGATCTGGTTTCAAAATTTAAAATAATAATAATAATGATAATAATGGCTGGAGATGTAGCGCAGTGGTAAAGCACACCTGAATTCAATTCCCGGTATTCCCCTCCCCCCCAAAAAAGTGTTTCTGTCAAATGCAGCTGTTGGCATTTGGATAGGTCAGTTGTATCATGGGAGAAGAAGCTGAGAAGAGCTCCAGGGCTTTCTCAAAAGAGTTGAAGATGTAGGGATTCCTAGAAAAATCTCTGTGTGTAAGAGGGAGGGGAAATTGGAGGTTGAGAAGGAGAAAGGGAATGGGCAGGTGTCCTGAGCCTGGAACTATGAAGGCCAACAGCCAGCTCAGGCCTGAGGTATGATTCAGGGAGTCTTTAGGACTCAGGAAATTACTATTCTCTATTATATGAATAGGGAACATTCTAGAAACAATTCCAAGTTCATGTCTGCTATTCTCTTCCATCTATACTCTCAGACCAGTGAGGAATCTGCAGATTCAGAACCCAGGAATCTGTCATGACAAGAAGCAAAGCAGATCAAAAGCCAGACCTGGCTTTGGCCCCAGCCATCAGAGGAACGTACTCTATGATCAGCTGTCCCCATCACACATCCAAAGAGCCCAAGGTGGAAACAACCTGATTCTCCCCAGAAATGCTCAACCACCATTGCCCCCAAACTAGAGCTCTGAATCATCCTGGGAAGATGACGTGTTATAGTGTTAGTACAATGTCAGATGTATTTCACTCTCTATTCTAATTCCTGAAATCTGGGAAATAAGTTATTCTCTATTATTGAAGTCTCTACTAATCAGAAATTTAACTCACAGAAACACTATATATATATATATATAGATTGGAACATGTTCAATTTTGCTCAGTATCATATTCTATGCACTTTCCTTGCTCCTAAAAGTGGGAAAATACCTTCAGCCATCAATTAATTTCCATTTGCTCAATGGAATCGTCCATCATAATACAGGTGACAAGTGTCAGTTAATGAGAGGGACATCAGGTAGTAAATACAATGATTTCCCATTGTGGTCTCAGAGCCTGGGTCTCCATAAAGTGATACATGGTGATGGTGGAAGTGAGATTGGGGTTGGGTGTGGATAGTTCCACGTGCCCCACCCTGCCTGGTTTCAACCAGCTGTTTCCCTGTATTTTGGGTTATCAGGCAAACTTACAAAACAAATGACATTCAGCTAAAAATAAATAACGAAATTTGAAAATGAGTGAGTTAATGCATCACCCAGAAGTACACAATTTCCCCCTCCTGGTAATATCTAGTCCAATATTCCCTAAATGATTTTTTATTCCCTAAGGAAGGAGGTACTGTATTTTTAGAAGACACTAATCTGATTAAGAGCCTAAAATATGGAATTTTTTTTTTGAAGATAGAGGAAAAGATAACATAATTCAGAAGGGAAATCAAATAAAACACAAGCATCTTGCACATCCTAGAAGGACTGAGAGGAAGCTCCCACTGTCTGCGGTGGGGTGGTGCTGCAGCAGACGCGGCACAGGAACCCCTCTCTGTGCTCATGCCCAACTCTGTCCTTCTCTTTGGAGGTTTCAAATTTGATTCTAGGGACAGAATTCATGACTGTAAATATCTGATGGTTACTTACTAACAGATTCTTTATGAAATAAATGCACAGAGTGTGTTTGTTTGCTGTGTAAAAAGCAAAACAAAGCTCGCTCAGCAGACACAGCTTTGGGGCTCACCAAAGTTAAAAGCAAAAAATGTTTCTTGTTCTATGTCTTCAAATTTTGTCGTGCTCCTTTGAGGAGTTTTTCTCCTTGGTCATGGGTGCTTCAGAAACTAGCTCCTACCATATCCCCTCAAAGACTCTACTCTCATGATCAGTCCACATGATTAGTGTGAGATTTTAATTCCCTTTTAGAATCATTCAGCTCTTTAAAGCAGGCATTAGGTCTTAGCTATGGTTAAGATGTAAGGGTCTCTCAAAAGCTATGTGTGAGACATTGCAAGAACTTTCAGAGGTAAAATGATTAGATAGATTTTAAGAGTCATAACCTAATGAGTGGATAGGTCCACAGACATGAATTAACTGGGTGGTGACTGTAGGCAGATAGAATGTGGCTGGAGGAGATTGGTCACGTGGGACATGCATTTGGGGTTTATATTTTTCCTTGGTGAGTGGAGCTCTCTCTGCTTCCTGATTGACATGTCCCAATCTGCTTTTCTCTGCCATGCCCTTCTTTTTTCTATTTTTAAAATTTTTATTTATTTATTTATATGTGGTGCTGAGAATCGAACCCAGGGCCTCACACATGCCCGGCTCTACCACTGAGCCACAACGCCAGCCCCCTGCCACCATGTTTTGCCTCACTTCAAGTCCTGGAACTATGGAGTCGGTCAACCATGGACTGAACTTCTGACACTATGTGTTGAAATAAAATTTTCTTCATTTACGTTGTCCTTGTATGTCTTCTGGTCACATACAAAAGCTGACTAAAAGTATCCGAAAAAGCAAACTCTGGGGAAAAGCCCCTATATCTGAGATAGTGGAGGGGGAACAACAACAACAACAAAGGTAAAAAGGAGACAGACAAGGGTACGAGAATGGAATTTTAATTCAGCGGTCCTACATGTTTTTCCAGGCATGTCACTCCCCAAGCCAGTCTCCCTTGCAGGCCTGTTACTCCCAAATTCCTGGGAAATCTATAAATCTACCTGTGCCTTGTTAATTAACTTTCCAGTTAATAGATTAAGCAAAGAGAGATATGGTGTCTTGAGGGATCTATAATTTAGGGTCCTTCCAGCACTAACCATTGATCTAATAATGAACATTTATTGAGATCATCAAACTAATGTCATTCCTACCTATTTTCCTATACCCACCCCTCACCAAATTTCCTTTAAAAGTCATTGAGCGAGGCTGGGGATGCACCTCAAAGTTTCCATGGGGATAGTTTCAGTGCTCTGGGAGGGGAACAGGTGTTTATGCATGCAGAACAACTGTCAAGAGAGAAATTTCTGCTAATGTTATTTGTCCAGAGTAAAATGCAGACTAATCTGTCAACTAAGAAGTGTCTCATTAGATCTGAGCATGGTTGTGGCCTCCAGGGTCCATAATGTTCTGTAAGCAGCAGCCAAAGAAAGCAAAATTCACTAAGATTCACCCCTGTTGGTGTTCTTGGTGTGTCTTTCTGAAGGTCTCGTGTGATAAGACAAAAACTTTATTAGAAGACTATTACTTAATACTCCTCCATTCATGTAAGTACTTAGTTATAGATATGGAATCCAATGGTTAGAGTAGGATCATGTTTTAGCTTTTTTTTCACAAGGAGCCGACCAGCACAATTGTAGAGGAGGAAGAGTTTATTTGAAGGCTCATGGTTTCAGAGGTCTTAGTCCATAGAAAGCTGACTGCATTCCTCTGGGTTCAAGGCGAGGCTGAACATCATGGCAGGGGAGGGTGGCAGAGGCAAAGAGCTCACAGGATGACCGGGAAGCAGTGAGAGAGATTCCACTGGCCAGATACAAATATTTACCCAAAGCCATGCCCCGATTCCCACCTCCTCCAGCCACACCCTACTACTCAGTTAACCCCAGCAGGATCAATTCACTGATTAGGTAAAGACTCTCACAACCCAATAATTTCTCCTCTGAACCTTCTCTCATTGTCTCACACAGCTTTTGAGGGACACCTCACATCCAAACCATAAAAGATAAGAAGCTTCTTCTGTTAGGTAGTAGTTGGTAAGGAGCAGTGGAAGGCATAGCAAAGTTATGGGTTTAAGTTAATTTTTTTAAAAAAATTATTGCCAAGGTAGCTGAGTAAATAACTAGTAGCAGATAAACTGTAGAAAAGCATTGGCACCAGACCTTGAGAGTAAGCAAATGGAAACAAAAGGAGCTAACTGAGGGGCCATTTGGGGAAATGTATCAAGAAAGAAGGATGAATGAACTAACTCCTGACAGGGTCATCTGAGGTCAAGGTAAAACTAGGAGTTATGGCCATAGGTGTCTTGGAAGGGAGGTTTCTTTAATAGTGTATGTGCACTAAGGTAACTTCTGACCAGGCACTGACCCCAGTACCCGCATTAACACAGGATTGACTTGTAGATGAAGCCACCATGAATAGGATGGCCAACATGACAGTTCCAGAAAGGACCAACTCAGGTCAAAATCTCCACTGCCCATGGGAAGGAGTTAACTACTTGACTGGCAAAGAGTGCAGAAGGTAGAACCCAGTTCTCCCGACAGACGTCAAACAGTAATAAATTTGGAAGCAGCATTTTTACTTTGTCTTTCTCTGCTCAGAGACGACCGACCCACTCTCTATTGACAGTGCTGTCTGCTTGAGCCTTACTTTGCTTTTACTTTACTTTCACTTAAACACAAGAACTGAGGACTGGAGTTTCAGCTCCCTGCTCTAATGGACACTTCTACAACTTTGCTGATCAGGTTACATTCTTCCCAAGCTTTCAGAGCTCAGGTATCCTGGGAGGGCAACTTCAGCAAATGTTTTCTTGGGATCCATCTTAGTTTGGATTCCCCTAGAAGCAGATCTTGGGTAAAGAATTCAGGTGCAATTGCCTTCTTGGGAGGTTGCTGTGTTTGGATGGGTCTCTAGAATACATGTGTCAGAAACTTAACCCCCAAAGTCATATGTTAATGGTAGGAAGAGAGTGAAAATTTAATTCCATGATGGCATTTAGAATGAGGCTTTGGAGAGGCAATTAGGATTAGATAAGGTCATTAGGTGAAGCCCTATTGAATCCTGGTGACTTTATAAGAGACAGAGTGACCAGAAGAGACCCACATGCTCTGTGTGCTGATCTGAGCTGCCTGGGACTCTGCCAGTAAGAGTACCATTGTCATCCAAGCAGCTCAGGAGGCTGAGGAAGGATGATCAAGAGCTCAAAGCCAGCCTCAGTGAAAGAGAGCTGCTAAGCAACTCAGTGAGACTCACCCTGTCTCTAAGTAAAATACAAAATGGAGGTGGGGATGTGGCTCCCTGGTTGAATGCTCCCGAGTTCAAACCCCAGTACTAAAAATTAAAAAAAAAAATGAATACCACCGTCAGATGGGGTCCCTCAATCTTGTACCTCCAGAACCACGAGCCAAAGTATCTCTTTTCATTAAAATTGATCCAGTCTGTGTATGTTAGTTACCTTTTTGTTGCTGTGACCAAACTATCCAATAAGAACAACTCAGAGGAGGGAAAGTTTGTTCTGGTTCACAATTTTGGTTTAGTCCATGGTGGGTTGAGTCCATTGCTCTGGGCCCAAGGTGAGGCAGAACATCATGGCAGAAGGGAATGGTGGAGGAGCACTGCTCCATTCATGGCAACCAGGAAGCAGAGGGGGGCGGAGGAGAGACAGAAAGGGGAAGGGGCCTCAGGGAAATGCATCCTTCCAGGGCACACCCCTAGACCCACCTCCTCAGCCATGTCCCACTTGCCTAGAGTTACCACCCCGTCAGTCCATTCAATTTAGGTTGGACTGACTAGGTCTCAACTGTCATAATCCAACTATTTCACCTCTAAACAAAAACCGTAACACTGTGGCATCGTGTTGTTAGCAATAGAAAGTGGACTAAAACAAAGGTCCACTCAGGAAATGTGGTTGAAAGAGGAGGGGTCTCAGGCAAGGAACACAGCCACAGAGGAGTATTGCCAAGTCAGCCATCACCACAGGCCCTTGAAGCCTGCTCCTGCTGGGGTCCTCAGGAAGAGAGTAGAAGGTATGTCCCTGGAGTAATCCCACTGGAATAAACTGCCTCCCTCAGTCGTCCTTTACAAAGGCAGAGGTTCTCCCACGTTTTGCAGGGCAGACCTCAGGGCCTCAGGGAGCCCTGAGGTAGACAGAAGTCAGGCAGAGGGGGTTTAACTTCAACAGTAACACTCAGGAGGGCTTGGGGGGGGGGTTCTGAAAACACCTGCTCCAGAACCCGCGGAGGAACTGGGGGTGCTGGATACCCCTGAAACTTCAATTAGGGCTGATTCCTATGTGGAACAAGACGATCACACTCAGGGGATATTTGAGAGGACATGAGAGGATGAACACGAGAACAGAATGAGAAACCCCATCACCACCACCAAGCGAGTGAGTGCAGAGAATACACATGACATAGCTTCAGAGGCTGAGTTGGCATCAAGCTTCTAAGACTTGGTGTAAAGGAAGACTACAGGATTCAGATAAAAATGGCCAAGGCATAGCCAGGCTGGGTGGTGTACCCCTGTCATCGCAGCGACTCAGGAGGCCAAGGAAGGAGGATCACGAGGTCAAAGCCAGCCTCAGCAAATTCAAGTTGCTAAGCAACTCAGTGAGACCCTGTCTCTAAATAAAAAACAAAATAGAACTGGGGATGTGGCTCAGTGGTCGAGTGCCCCTGAGTTCAATCTCTGGTACCTAATCCCCCTAAAAAAATGGCCAAGGTATAGCCAAAGATTAGTACATTGGCCATATATTATATATTTTATATAGATGACAGATAATTGCATAGTACGCTGCATTAGTTAGCTGTCACTGTAGCAAAACACTTGAAAAATTAACTTATAAAGAGTGAAGTTTTATGTTTGCTCACAGATTCAGAGATTTCAGTCCTTAATTTGTTGGCCCCATTGCTTTGGGCCTGTGGAGAGGGAGCACACCATGGCAGGAGTGCATGGCAGAGTTAACCTCACAAGACAGAGAGAGAGGAGAATGGGGGAGAGGAGAGGGGGAGAAGGAGAAGAGAGGAGAAAGGAGGGGAGGAGAGGAAAAGGGAAGAGAGTGAGGCACCAGGATCTCATTCTCCCCTTCAAGAGCATGCCCCTAGTGAGTTATGGGTCACCTACTAGGCCCCACCTCTTAAGGTTCTATAACCTCCCAATAGGTGCCACTTTGGGGATTATGCCTTTAACACATGGGCCTTTGGGGAATATCAACATCCAAACTATAGCATACAGTGGACTTCTGCGAAGAAATGAAGACTCTTGTCTATTGGCCCCTGGCTCAGTACAGGATCAGTGGGCAGAGTGTGCAGCATGTGCAAAGGCCCTGGAATGGCCATGAGTACAGCACACACAGGGCTGCAGAGAATGAGATGGAGCACAGCATGAGGTGGGACTTCCACAGTCCATTCTGGGTGCTAGCCACTTTACACTGCTTCAGAAAATCAGAGTATATCCTAAGGGATTGAAAAATAAAGAGGGATACAGACTTTTATGGCTAACTCAGAGGGGTTGGTTTCACAACTAAATGCTGAGTTGTCAGTAACTGTTGATACAGTTATTAAATGTGTATCTCTGCTTAAAGTCTGTGTTATTCACATGGGTGATTCTATGCACATAAGAGCTACATCTATATTGCCTGAGGCAATAATTGTCCATTTTGGATTTTTATATTCCTGGTTTATGTTATGTTCATCTGGAGACCTCAGCACGTAATCCATCCTGTTCCTGTTTTCGGATGTAAAGTCCAAAATAGCTTTAGCACCCTGGATTTGGGTTGGCTGAAAGGTAAAGTTGGAACTAGGATATCTACTTTTAGACAAGCCTTCTTGTCATTATAGACTGCCTCACTTCCACAGTCCTGCAGGTGCAGGGTTGGCACTGGAACACTAAAATTCATGTCAGGGTGGAAATGATGCCTGACCTCACTTATTCTTAGGGAATTAAAACTACACTAATATATAAATTTTCACCTGTTAAATTGTCAAAAATTAAAAATTACATCCAATTATATTATTAGAATGCGTAGAAATGGGATGATTCTCAATTAGAGCAAACTTCAGGAAGCAAAATTGTTAATGTATAACAAAACTACACAATTTCGGGGGAAAGAGTTCAGCAATCCCAGTTCTAGGAATGCATACTGAAGTTTCATCTCCAAGAATACAAAAAACACACATGCACAAGATTATTCATTGCAGCATTAAGGTAACTGTCGAATATTGGAAACAACTTCATTCAAAGATTGGTGGTTAAATAAATGGATACACCACTAGAGTGAAATACAGTTCAATGTAAAACACAATGAGAGATATCAACATGAACTGATTGTATTGTAAGAGAATATGGATAAATACAAATCATATCTACATAGATATAAGAAAATATCTATTATATGTCACATGACATTCCAATCAATTATGGACCACATATACAATGTTGGTGCCCTAAGATTTTATCACCTCACGACAATATAGCCATCTTTGACTATGTATATCCACTCAGTGATGTTTGTACAATGACAAAAATCACCAAATGGCACATTTCTCAGGCTGTATCCCTGTTGCTAAGTGGTGTGTGACTATATGTGTATATGCATATTGTTACATAGACATGCTTATGTGATATATATATATACACACACACACATTTCTCTGCTCAATATGCTGAGAAACCATGACCCAAGTAGCACTGAGCACACCTAGCCCCCAGATCTTGCTTTCTAAATACCATTCTCCAATGAAACCAACCAGGGCTCCTTAGATAAACGACTGATTTTAGGATTGGGGTTAGTAATTACAAGACATACCTAGAACAGCTTGTTGGATCAGAAAATAACCATAAAAGGTGATTAAGATTGATGTCCTTCACCCAAAGCACCCAGAAGACAACTTGAAGGAGTTCCTGCTATCAAATCTAGAACAAGATGAGCATTAAAATAAATACACACTAAATACTAACAGTAACCCCTTGAATGAATAAGAATTGATGGTCTGACCTGAAATAAAGTAATAAATGAGCAAGAAAATAAATGCAGAAGGTAAAACTCTTCCTCATTGTAGAATGCCTACTAATAAACATAGAAGGAAGTATGAGTAAGGCATTGTCAAATGAATTCATTATTTATTTGTCAGTGAATGACTAATGAAAACCAGGATTTTTACGTAGTCTCACTGTACCTCCCCACAAGACAAAGCAACATTGTCAAGTGGCCAGCGAGAAACCTGGAAGACAACAAAACAAGTGACCAAAGATACCCTCACCAGCAATGGGGCAAAGAGATGCCACAGGTCCCCTGACTGTATGCCAGAAGGGCACAGTGACGTTTCTGTCAAAAATGCAGTAACCTGAATCCAATCACAATAAATCATCAGACAAACCAAAGTTGACGGCTGGCCTATAATGTAAACTGACCTGTATTCTGCAAATAGTTGAGGTCATGAAGGACAAGGAAAGACAGAGGGACTTTTCCAGATTAAAGAGGACAGAAAGACAGGACAATAAAATGCAATGTGGGATTCTTAGTGGGATCCTGGACTGAATTTGTTTTCCTTTTGCTAAAGGACAATATTGAAAGAAATGCAAAAATTTGAATATGGTCTATAGATTGGATGACAGTATTGTAACAATACTGATTTCCAGAATTTTATAATTGAATTACTTTTGATTCACTTAAGAACATTATGCCTATAACTTATGTGCAAATATCTCAGGAAAAAAAATATCAATAGAATGATAAAGTAAGTATGGTCAACTCTTAAGATTGAGGGAAATTGGGGATAAGAATATAGGAATTATCTGTATTATTCTTGCAGCTTTCTATAAGTCCAAAATGATCTCAAAAATAAAAAAGGCAAAAAAAAAAAATCCCTTACAAGTGTTTCCTTTTAGCAGGAAAAATTATACTTCAAATTGAATTCTTTTCCTGCATTGGATATTTTTTCTTTTTCTTTTTTTTTTCTTTTTTCTTTTGATTGTGCTTTAATGGAAATACTGTGAGCATTACTGGAAAAAAGAAAAAAAGGTATCAAGTTCCCCTTTTTATGACATATGAATAATTCATTTAGCATTGCAATTTGGTATTTCATCAACTTTGTCCTTTTCATGTTTCACAGGGAAGTTACTTAGTAGCCTTTGGTATCACACACCTGCCCACAGCAAAAAAAAAGCATGTCAAACACTTCAAAGAGATGTGCTTGAGCCAAACAAACAAAAGTGGGCTTCAGTCTCCTTTCCTGGAATGGGGAACCCTGCAGAGTCAGAGTCAGCTTCTCACAGAACTAGTGCCCACTGCCAGGGGCCCATAGAGCAAATGGCTCTGGGGAGAATTTGGCAGAGGACAGCTTACTCATGTTGCAGTGATGCTGTCACAGGGTGCCCAGCCTTGGAAGTTGAGCAGACTACCACTAGGAGCAGGAGGGAACTCACAGCAGAAAAATGAGTAAAACCTCAGGCTGACAAAGGGAAGAGAGTTGAGCTGCAAGGAGGAGGAGCCCGCTGGCATGTCAACCCTTTTGGGAACAAAGGCAAACTTGGAGGAAGCTGACATCCAACTGTCCATCCACTCAACAAATGGTCTCTGAGCTCCTACGAAGTGCTAGGATTATTCCAGTGGCTGTGGGATGGAGGTAGATGAACACCACAGTGTCCTTAAGAGAACACTGGCCATCTCTACCCCTATCCACCACCTGTATCCTGCCCAAACCAGCCCTTTACCTCAGGTACCAGCCTCTGGCTTTCATGAGGACCACACTGGTCTTCCTCCCAAATGGGCAAAATGTAGGTCGCTCACCTGAGCAGCAGGGATCTCTCCACTCTCTCAAAATACCAAGTACTGGCCAGTGTCATCAGCCTTGTATTGTTCAAACGTACATCTTCCATCTCTGAAGCAAGGAGAAGAGCCAACTAACTGCCCACCACATGGGAGTGGGAGAGTCCTATGTCTAGGAGCTTCCAGAAGCTACCTGCCCAGTATCTTCCCTCCAATCTGACCTATGGGTCACTGCCCCACAAGCAGGATGTACTTGTGGCTCTTGTGGGCTCCCTTGTTTGTAAGAATTAGAGTATTTTCTAAACCAACAGTTGCCTCTGTGAAAAATCCAATTATAGTAAACCTCTGCATTTATCAAGAAATGGGCTGCCATGTTCTAGATAAACAGATATCAGCCATTTTCAAATCACTAATTGACTTTTTTCCTTAGTGTTCTGATATGTTCTGTTTCGTTAAAAGCAAAGCACATATTTAGGTTGTATTTTTAGTTACAACTTGAAGACTACAGAAATAATATTAAAATGCATTAACAATGACCTCATATAATATATATGTATATATGTACACATGTACATATGCACAAATTATTTTGAAATGTATGTAATACATACATACTTTGAAATAATAGGTACATATATATAATTTGAAATAATATATATATATATATACATACACTTGAAATAACATGTATATATATATGTGTGTATATATATATATATACACATACACTTTGAAATAATTTTAGATTCACATAAAAATTTCAAAAATAGAATAGAGTTCCTGTAGAAATTTCAAAGATAGAACAGAGAGTTCCCACGTACTTTTGCCTTATCACTTATATAACCACAGTACAATGATCAAAAGCAGTTGGAACATGACATAGGCAGAAAATTTCTGAATAAACTACAGATGTCTATCACTCTTCACCAGCTTATCCATGCCTCACTCTTGCAATGTTCTGTGGATTTCACTGATGTATAGATTCATACAACCATTACAACAACCAGGATAGAGAAATGTTCCTTCACCTCCTCACATCTTCCTCATCTGCCTCTTCATAGTCACATCCTTCCTCAACATTAGCCCCGGCAACCACTGAATTGTGTTCTCTTCTCTTCTGATGGTATAGTGTCGTTTTTTGAGAGTGTCATACAAATGGAATCACACAGCATTAATCTTTTGAGACAAACCTTTTCCATTCATCATTACACCCCTGAGATATAGCCAGGTGTCTGAGTGTTTATTCCTTTTTTCTTCCTGAGTAATACTGCATGATGAGGAAGCATCAAAATGTGTCTACTCACTCATCCACTGAAGGACATTTGCATTATTTTCAGTTTTGGTTACTAAAAATAAATTTTATGGACATAGTTGTACAGTTTTTTTTGTATGAACCTGAGATTTTATTTCCTTGGATAATCAGCCATAGGATTTCTGAGTTATGGGGTGCTTATTGAACTAGATAAGAAATTGACTGCTTTCCAAAGTGGCACTATGATATTGCATTAGCATCAGCAATCAGTGAGAGTTATATTTGCTTTGCATCCTTGCTAACACTTGGTATTGTCAGTATTTTTTTTTTAGTTTTGTATAAAGAAAACACACAAAACATTTAAAATAATTATACAGTGAACATTCACGTATGTACCACTTAGATTCTATTATTTGTTTCTTTACTGTAATGATTTATCATGTATTTCACCAAATAATGAATATTATATATTTCTCTATATTCTATATATTCCTCATTTTATTTTATTTGCAAAGTGGGCTGCAGACATCAGAATATATTTCAGCATGTATGTAATTAACTGTGTTCTATATTTGTTTGCATGCTTTTCCTGGAGCAAAATTTACAAAAATCTGATTTTTTAAAAAAATATAAAGCCAAGCCTTGTAGTTCCAATTGACATATTGTAGATCAACATGATCCTGAAATACAGGTCAGTCAATATGATGGTATGAATTAATGTGAGAAGAAAAAGCATGACATTTGGAGGTTAAGTTTCATCTGACCCTTCCTAGCTGTGAGACATCTGAGTGAGTCACCAGTGTCTTCAAGGGGCTCACTTATGGGGCTTCAAGACTCCGGATACCTGGGTCCATGATGATTATACGTGATTTAATACATGATTTTAACATGCAGACAAGATGGAAACCAGGGTATGGACTTCCACTTTCTCAACTATAAAATAGGAATGGGTAACACCTTCGAGCTGGAACAATGCATTAATCATTCCCACATGAGTCTATCCCATCACTCATGGTCTGATATCCATGACTTTCTCTTGCCCCATACAGGAGTTCTCCTCACGTGGTAGAATCATAGTCAAGAGTAAGGAGGGGTATAGTTTTCAGTGTTCAGAAAACACCTTTTGAATTTAGCTTATTTATTTTAGTGACACAACAGGTGCCATGTCATTTTTAACAGGTTGGCTCTTTCAGGAGGTGCGTACTTTCTGTCTCCTGAAGAAGGTGAGACCATTCCATATCCATGGTCTTCAGAACTAGTCGTAGACTCGCACTACCTCAGAGAACTTCAGGGTGTCAAGTTGTGTGGTGGTGATGTGTGATGTCACTGGAGAGAAAATGTGAACAGGGGACACAGACCCACCTCCTGTGCCAGTTAATACATTTATGCTAACGTTTGGTTTCTGAAAGAAGATAGCAAGAAGATGCTGCTACTGTCTTTTTCAGCCCTTACTTTTACTCTAAACATTGCTACCACCATTTCCTCTTGCTCTCTTATAGTGCATTTTTGAATGTTGAAGGAAATTTAAGAATTCCTTGATTGTTATAGTATTAGTTCAACTGCTATCAAAAAAAAATCAGAGATTGGGTACATTAAAATAGATTTAGTTCACGGAATTGGAGACAAATTCTAAACAGCTTGGTTCTGGCTCTGGTGAGGACCCTTTGACTCTGTCACATCATGGTGGATGGCATCATGGTGAGAATGGGTGTGAGATAACATGGTGAGTGGAAAGCCAGAGAGTGGGGAGGAGTCAGTTTTATTATTTTATAACAACTTTCTTTTGAGAAATAACCAGGGTCCTATGAGAACTATCTTAATCTCTTCCTAGTGTGATTCCCACAGAGATCTGATTATCTCCCATGAGGCCCCACCTCTTAAAGGCTCTATTACCTCTCACCTTGTCACACGGTGGATCAAGCTGCCAACCCTTGAACCCTGGGGGACAAACCACATCCAAACCATAGCAATCATGTTTTGAAAGTCCTGTCTGTTGCTTCCAGATCCATGGAGATTGTCAGGAAAACTTACATCTCTCACTTGTTTGACAGCTGGTTCTTTCAAAACTCTCCTAGAAGTCCTTATTGTCTTTGGATTCTGATCTTCCAAATCTGAAGTTCTGCACAGCCCAGGGTGGTTCTAGGTGTTGTGGGAAGGGAATCACAATCAGCAGGGCAGTAGCTGGCCACTAAAGAGAGGCTTCCAACATCCCCCAGGCCTAGGAGTCTGACATTCTTGTACCTCCACCCCAGCCCATACTGACGACTAATGGATGGAATATTACAAGGGGACAATTCCAGCTGATACAAAATGACCCAATCTGCTAATCAAAGAAGGAACTGTTGCAAGGTCCTTTCACCACAGATTTATATCTTCTAGGTCATTGCCTAAAACAAAAATAAAGCACATGCCTTCAGCAGCTGCCATACAAGTATCTCACCTACTCCTTCCATAAAACTGGACTCATTGCTGCATTTCCAGAAGCTCAGAGAGACACAGCATAGAGGGTTCCATCCCTGCTGTTACATTCAACACCTCAGCCCCAAAGCTGGGATGAAACAGTGTGTGGCAGCCCTCTCTGTCCCTCCCTCGGTGGAAGGAGTCCTGTGAAGTTGCAGACAGATGGTGAATGAGGCAGTTATCACTAGATAGACACAAAACCCTGCTGAGCTCACACACCATGATAAGAGAGGAACCCTAAGGCTGAGAGGAGGCAGGAGGTTCCACTCCACCTCCCACCCAGCAGAGCAATTCTGGGTTCTCCACTTCTCAGCGCATATCAAGAAGGATCCAGAGCAATAGCCATGGCAGGAGTAGCCTTCTGTTCTGCAGGGAAAAGCGGGGGTGTTGGGAGTGAGTCATCCAGATTTTGGCACCCTTGGACAGGGAATGCAGGTGTGAGAGTTGTCTTAACAGGCAAGGACCATCCTTAGAAGAGGACAGGTGCAGATCCAGGGGTTCCAAAAGGGGGTATATGATGCAGGGCTGTTTTTCTAGAAAAGGATAATGTTCCCAGTCTTGCACCTCCTCTGGCTCCAAAGGGATGGGGACCATTGTCAGGAAGGTCTATTTTACTTGAGATCCCACTGTCTCAGCCTCCTGGGTGGGATTACAAGTGGACACCACTGTGCTGAGCTGGACTGGCACTTTAACAAGAGCACAGTGGTGCCTGGGCATATACAAGCATCACAGATCTACAAGAAATATCTAGATGAGATGCCACTGGGATGGAGACCCTTTTCTCTGAGGGTCTCTCCAGTATGGTATTTCAGGCTTAGTCCTCTTAACTATTTGTCAAACTTCCACTCCAGCAAACAAACATCAATGATAACATATATGTGCTGCTTCCTCTGTCTTCTGTTCTTAGTTCAGCCTTTACCCTTCTTCCAGATTGTACCAGGAATGAGGCCATCAGTTGTCTTCAGCTTCCACCAGGTTCTCAAAGCTAAGACAGTCTTCTCC
The DNA here is from genome assembly GCF_045843805.1 of Urocitellus parryii. NCBI lineage: Eukaryota > Metazoa > Chordata > Mammalia > Rodentia > Sciuridae > Urocitellus > Urocitellus parryii. Next base: position 151,626,544 of record NC_135536.1, read on the forward strand.
ATGGGACAGGGCTTCCTGAGCTTATCCACATGTAAGTGTGTTGTGCCTTCTTTTCTGTGGCTCGATATAATTTTCTTTGCAGAAGCAGTGGCACCATGGTCACCTACAGTTGTGCTCCCTCAGTCCCATCCCATATAGAACCAAATAGCTTGTGCACAACTACACTAGTAGTAACCCCAAAGGTCACACTGTGGATCAGGAAGTGAAAATAAATGGTATTTTGAAAACAACAACAACAAAAAAGGTCTAGAATAAGATAACTGTTTTTGTGTGGGTTTGTCTCTGTGTCTTCTATTCTGTACCACTGGTCTATGTGTCTATTTGAGTGTCAATACCATGCCATTTTTGTTACTATGGTTCCGTAGTATAGTTTAAGATCTGGTATTGTGATACCTCCTGCTTCAGTCTTCTTGCTAAGAATTGCTTTGACTATTCTGGGTCTCTTATTTTTCCAAATAAATTTCATGGTTGATTTTTCTAGTTCCATGAAGAATGACATTGAAATTTTAATAGGAATTGCATTAAATCTGTATTAGCTTTTGGTAGTATGGCCATTTTGACAAATATTAATTCTGCCTATCCAGGAGCATGGGTTAGGGTTAGGGTTAGGGTTTCAATCTTCTAAGATCTTCTTCAATGTCTTTCTTTAGTGTTCTGTAGTTTTCATTGTAGAGGTCTTTCACCTCTTTTGTTAGATTGAGTCCTAAGTATTTTTTTAAGGGTACTGTGAATGGGATAGTTTTCCTAATTTCTCTTTCAGTGGATTCATCACTGATGCATAGGAAGATGTTTGATTTATGGGTGTTGATTTTATATCCTGCTACTTTGCTGTATTCAATTATTAGTTCCAGAAGTTTTCTTGTGAAAATTTTTTTTGGATCTTCTAAATATAGAATCAGGTCATTGGCAAATAGTGATAGTTTGAGTTCTTCTTTTCCTATTTGTATCCCTTTAATTTCTTTCTCCTATCTAATTGCTCTGGCTAGAGTTTCAAGGACTGTTGAATAGAAGTGGTAAAAGAGGGTATCCTTGTCTGTTTTAGTTTTTAGAGGAACTGCTTTCAATTTTTCTCCATTTAGAATGATGTTGGAGGAGAGTTCCAACATGGTGGAATAGAGGAGGCCACATTCCTGCTGCTCCATGGTGTGAAACCAAGAAAGCAGACAGGCAGCTTCTCCACAAGTGGGTGAACGGGGGGAAAAAAAGAAAAAAAGGTGGAGGGAGACTTTACTAGAAGTCTGTTTTGACGGGGACACAGGAAGTTAGATGTAATAAAATAAGAAAAAAATACCCAGTGGCATGGCTGCTACCACTGCCAGGCCAGAGCTCCGGCCAGAGGGTTCCCTCTGTGAGCACAGTAGAAGGATAAGGAATTAAAGGAAGCTGCCGTTTTAGGAGGCCCTAGGTGTGTCTGCGTATGGAGCATTTAGAGATCAAGGACATTGCCCAACAAACCTGAAAGACATGCTGCATGATGCTGTGTGTGGGGAAAGAAACCACCACTCCCCAGGCGGTGTGTGGAGGACAAAGCAGCTGTGGCCGGACAGCACCAGAGGAAGCCAATTCCTGGCACACCGAGTTTGGCCCAAAATACAGGCCCACTAACCACAGACTGCATGTCTTGAGTGTACTTAAGTGACCAGGAGAAAATCAAACATAGAGAGAGGTTTACACCTGGGACAATTGGTCACAGAAACCCACCCGGTTCTACCCCTTCCCTCCAATCTGACTACTTGCAGGAGCAGCTGGGAGAAACACATCTGGCCTGGAACTTGGAAGGGCAGGGGCAGGAGAAACTAGAATGATGTGGGCCTTGGGCTTAGCATATATAGCTTTTGCAGTGTTGAGGTATGCTCCTACTGTCCCTGGTTTTTCTAGTGTACTGAACAGGAAGGGGTGCTGTATTTTGTCAAATGTCTTTTCTGCATGTATTAAGATGATCATATGTTTTTGTCCTTACAGAATATAAGACACAGAGACAAACCCACATAAATATAGTCACCTCATACTAGACAAAGGCGCCAAAAACATTCACTGGAGAAAAGATGGCTTGTTCAACAAAGGGTACTTGGAAAATTGGAATTCCATATGTAACAAAATAAAACTAAAACCCTATCTCTCACCATGCATGAAACTCAACTCAAAGGGGATCAAAGGCTTAGGCACTGAAATAGAGATCCCGAGCCTAACAGAACAAAAAGTAGGCCCAAATCTTCATCATGTTGGCTCAGGATCGGACTTCCTTGACAAGACTTCTAAAGTTCAAGAAGTAAAATCTACAATCAATAAATGGGATGAATTCAAACTAAAAAGCTTCTTCTCAGCAAAGTAAACAATCATGAGGAGAGAGCCCACAGAATGGGAAAAAAAAAATTCTTTACCACATACACCTCAGATAGAGCATTAATCTCCAGGATATATAAAGAACTCAAAAAATTTAACACCAAAAAATCCAAATAAGCCAATCAATTCATAGGCTATGGAACTGAACAGATACTTCACAGAAGTGATACAATTGATCAACAAATATACGAAAAAATACAATTGATCAACAAATATATGAAAAAATGTTCAACATCTCTAGCAATTAGAGAAATTCCAATTAAAACTACTCTAAGATTTCATCTCATTCCAGTCAGAATGGCAATTATCAAAATTACAAGCAACAGTAAATGTTGGCAAAGATGTGGGAAAAAAGGTACACTCATACATTGCTGGTGGGACTGCAAATTGGTGCAACCAATCTGGAAAGCAGTGTGGAGATGCCTCAGAAAACTTGGAATGGAACCATCATTTGGCTTAGTTTACATCCAAAGGACTTAAAATCAGCATATTACAGTGATACAATCACATCAATGTTTATAGCAGCTCAATTCACAATAGCTAAACTATGAAACCAATGTAGATATCCTTCAACAGATGAATGGATAAAGGAAATCTGACACACACACACACACACACACACACACACACACACTATGGAATATTATTCAGCCTTAAAAAACAATGAAATTATGATATTTTCCAGTATATGGATGAAGCTAGAAAAAAAATCAAGCAAAGTTAAATAAGCTGATCCCCAAAAACCAAAGTCCAGATGTCTTCTCTGATACACAGATGCTAATTCACAATGGGGCAGGGAAAGACTAGAGAAGAATAGAATACTTTGGATTAGGTAGAGAGGAGTGAAGGGCTGGGAAGGGTATGGGGGTAGGAAGTATACTAGAATGAATCTGTCATTATTACCCTATGTACATATATGACTATATGACTGGTATAATTCTACATCATATTCACTAAAAGAATAAAAAATTATACTCCATTTATGTGTGATGTATCAAAATACAGTAGAATACTGTCCTGTATGACTAAGTAGAAAAAAGAAAAAAAAAAGTCAGGGTCAAATTAATCCAGAAGTCACTGAGTTGAAGTAAAAAATGTTTTATTATTTTTTTTCTACTTTTACCCATGGGATTTGTGGTGCTGTGTATTAGTCAGTCTCATGTAACTATAACAAAATATCTGAGACTATTAACTTCAAAAGACAAAAGGTTTACTTTGACTTATAGTTCTGGAGGTTTCAGTCCAAGATGGGGTGGCCCCTTTGCTTTGGCCCTCTAACGAGGATGGCATAGCATAACAGGAGTGTGTGGTACATCAAAATGCTTATATCGCCAGCCAGGAAGCAGAAAGAGACTGGAAGACTGGGCTGCTGCAATCCCTTTTTACAGGCATACTCCTAGTGACCTAAGGGCTCCCTGCTGCTGGGACCCACTTTCTAAAGATTCAACCAACTCCCTATATCTCTACCCTGGGGCCAAGTGTTTCATACACAGAACTTTGGATGACACATCCATATTCAAACCATAGCAAGCTATACTTTTCTAGTGGTGCTATGAATTTACAAGATTATGGGGGGGGAACAGGTACCCAGTGTTCCCAAACATTTTTCTCTTTGCACAGGGTGAGTGTTCCATGGACATATGTAAGGGTTAGTAATCGAATACAAATTTATGTGAAATAGGCCTAGCACTAAATACAATGTTTCAGGATAGTTGGTCCTGTTGGTGATCATGGCATACACTAACACTTAAGGCCAGGGGTTCTTAAGTTAGAAGACTTACCCTGTGTTAAGAAATATTCTGAACCCAGAGATCTTGGTTTAATTGGTTTGGGGTATGCCTTCTGCATAAATGTGTTTAAAAAGGAGAACCAGGGGAAAACGTGAATGTTGGGCTGAAGATATAACTCTGGAATGAGGGTCAAAGGGAATGTTACCTGGTCCACTCACCACCTTGCATTTGCATGAGCTGGCCTTCTTCCTCACTTGAGCCCACAAAGGACAATCTCTGGCTAACATGACTGTGCAGTCTTCTTTCATGTCATTCATAATCTTCTTCATGCCATGCTTTCTTTTTATTCAGTATTTGCAGTCTATCTTTTTCATAATGATGCATCCCTAACTACATGATCTCTAAGACAAGAAGATTTACAAATACTACTACAAAAGTACCAAGAGGCCAACTATGTGTCAGGAGGTCTAGTTTCCATTTTTGCTTCTTGCATTTGACTTAAGGTAACTTTTAAAGCATTGTACTAAACAAAGTCAGGGTCCTCTACGATTCCTTTTGAGAAGACTCCCAGGGTGATTCTAGGAACTTATATCTCTGTCCCTTCATTGCATGGCCTCCTTGTAGCAGTGGGCCATAGACCATCAGCCTTCTAACTCAGGCTCCAGTGCCCCTGTGGGATCAGGCTGAGACCCTCTGTAGAGATTTGCCTGACCTCCTGTCCTTCCTCATCTTGCTTCCCTGTTCATTTGCTGGTCTTCCCTGGGAATCTTCTTAGTAAATCACTTTCTCATAACTCTTTACATCAGTGTCTGCTTCTGGAAAACCCACCCTAAGTCAGCTACAAGATGGAAATGAACAAGTAAACATACTCACAAATAATAGTATCTAAACTGAGATCCTGGATACTGAGAAGCCAGCAGGAGGCAAGGTAAAGAAGCCAGCAGGAGGCAAGGTGTTCTTTACCATCCATAAGGAAGGGATGAGAAGCTCCTGGATTGGGGGAGCCCATGTGGTAACTGAGAAGTTGAATGAAACTACTGAGGAGCAAGAGTGTGTGAAGGTAGCAGGGGACAGGAATTGCTTATGGTTCTTCTCAGCGGTCACCTGAGGGGAGTTGGAAATTTTTTTGAAATGTTTGCTAAGCTGTTACCTAATGACATTTAAGAAAGGATAAAAACAAAAGCAGAAAACAAAGACCCATAATGGACTCATCTATCCCAAAGGCTGGTTTCTCTCTCTTTTTTTCTATTAGAAATATTACAGTGAAATTTCACAGAATCTGTCATATTGAGACATAACCAAAGGAATGGTTGAGGCAATTCTTAGACAAGCCTGAGACAGTGGAGCATGGAATGCTCTGCTGGAAGTACAGTTGTCTCTGTGATTTGACCTCCAGTTACAGATGGCCCAACCATCTCATCCCCACTCCCTCCACATTCTAGAAATACCCCTGTTATTTCTGCAAAATCCTTCTTGAATCTGGATTTTACTTCTTTTCCTATGTGTATCCCTTTAATTTCTTTCATCTGTCTAATTGCTCTGGCCAGTTTCAAGAATCATGTGGATTAGAAGTGGTGAAAGAGGGCATCCCTGTCTGGTTCTAATATTTAGAGGGAATGCCTTCAATTTTTCTCCATTTATAATTGATGTTGGCCTGAGGCTTAGCATAGATAACCTTTATGATGTTGAGATATGTTCCTGTTATCCCTAGTTTTTCTAGAGCTTTGAACATGAAGGGGTGCTGTATTTTGTCAAATGTTTTTTCTGCATCTATTGGAAGATCCTAAGATTCTTATCTTGACAAACAGCTGTGACTCAGCACTAATCCATCCGGCTGAAACAACTGGTCAGCCCTTCTGATCCTACGGAGGTAATGCCAACCGAGCCTTCATAGGTAGTGGCCACAGGTTTGAAACGGGGCTTGGGAGAGACAGTAAGGACCCACCCGTTGCATTGGTCACCCGGCAAAGGGAAACGAACTGTCGCCATTTGCAAGAGATACCACCATGGCAGAGAACTGACGTCATCAGACTGCGGCGGAGGAGATAACTTCATTGAATCCTGCAGCTACAGGTGTGTAATCCCTTAGCTTTCCCTCTCCACACATCGGGGAAACCTTAAGGGCCCCTCCCAGCTCTCCCGTGAGCGCGTTAGCCAGACCGAGGGAATTAGAGGTGGCGTGGGACCCGCGGCGTGGAACTACCGCTCCCACCAGTGCTGACAGCTGAGGTCTCTTGCACCAGCTACCGGGGGCGTGGCTACTGGAGGGGCAGTAAAATTCGCTGAGGATTCTCAGCCCTAAGCTCCACAAACTTAGGGTCTGAGGGAATGGCAAACTGGGAGAGTGTGCCCAGGCGTTCATGACAACAGGGCTCCCGGGAGCAGCAGACCTGGCGTGTACCCAGTATTGTGGTGAGCGGCACCCGTGAGAGGGGCCTGGCTAGAGGAAAAGTGGGGAAGTGACTAGACACAAGAGGAGGCCCTAGGCACTCAGGATTGGAGACTCGCCCAGTCTGGGAGGAGGAGCTGCTGCACAGTGATTGGTTCCCGCATATTGACAGGAGAAACTTGGCCTGGTGGGCACAGCGCCACCTACTGGAAGAGAAGTTAATCAGACTCTAAGACTGCATTTATTAGTTTTTTTTTTCTTTTTTCTTTTCTCTTTTTTAAAAATTTTGATTTGGGTTTTTCTTTCATTTTCATTTTTCTTTCTTGTTTTTTAAATTTTTTTTTAAAATTTTTTTTAATTTTTTTTCTTCCAATTTCAATTTTAATTTTTTTTATTTTTTTTTAAATTTCTTTTTTTATTTCCTATTTCTTTTCTTCTTTTGTCTTTTCATTTCTTTTCAATTATCTTATCCCCCCTTCCTTGAATTCTACCTGCTTACTCTCATTCTCTTTAGTGACTTCTTCCCTTCCCTTCCCTTTCCTCCCAAGCATCAAATAAATTTATAGGAGTAAAGAGTAACTCAGCAGTCGAACAGAACAAGAAGTAACATGAGCAGCTTCAAAAAGCAAGGAAGAAAAGAAGTACAAACAATGCAGGACAGCCTAAATATTCAGGAGGACCTAGAGTCATCAGAAAAATGGTCATATAAAGAACTCATGGAACACTTTAGACAGATGGAATGGAACCTTAAAGAGGATACGAGACAGCAAATTCAAGCAGCGAAAGAACACATTGAGAATGAATTACATAAACAGATAAAAGAAGAAGTTAAGCATCTTTATCAGGAGATAGAGATTATAAAAAATAATCAAACAATAATTCTAGAAATGAAGGAAACTATGAACCAAATTAAAAACTCAATTGAGAGTATCACTAACAGAGTGGATCAAGTAGAAGCCAGAACGTCAGATAATGAAGGCAAAATATATCATCTTGAAAAGAGTCTAGCCAACTCAGAAAGGCTGGTAAAAAAAATCATGAGAAAAACATCCAAGAGTTATGGGATAACATAAAAAAACCAAACTTACGAGTCATCGGGATAGAGGAAGGTACAGAGAATCAAACCAAGGGAATGAGAAAACTGCTGAATGAAATAATTACAGAAAACTTTCCAGAAATAAAAAAGGAAACAGATATACAAATTGAAGATGCATACAGGACACCGAGCACACAAAAACACAGTAGATCAACGCCAAGACACATTGTTATGAAGATATCCAATATACATAACAAAGAGAAAATATTAAAAGCTACAAGAGAAAGGAGGCAGATTACATTCAGGGGTAAACCAATAAGGTTAACAACGGATTTTTCATCACAGACACTGAAACCAAGAAGGTCATGGAACAATGTATTTCAAACACTGAAAGACAATGGATGCCAACCAAGAATTCTGTATCCAGCAAAATTAAGCTTCAGGTATGACAACTAAATAAAAATCTTTCATGATAAACAAAAGTTAAAAGAATTTGCAGCCAGAAAACCAGCATTGCAAAGCATTTTGAGCAAAACACTACACGAGGAAGAAATGAAAAACAATAACCAAAACCATCAGAGGGAACTGCCTCGGTAAAGACAGAGGGCGAGGGGAAAGATAATCATGGAGAAACAAACTAAATTTTTTTAAAAAAGGATAAATAATCAAACATGGATGGAAGTACAAACAATATATCAATAGTAACTCTGAATGTTAATGGCTTAAAATCTCCAATAAAGCGACATAGGCTGGTATCATGGATTAAAAAAACAAATCCAAAAATATGCTGCCTCCAGGAGACACATCTGATTGGAAAAGACATACACAGGCTGAAGGTGAAAGGATGGGAAAAAATATACCACCCACACAGTCCTCGTAAGCAAGCAGGGGTGGCCATCCTTATATCGAATAAAATCGACTTCAAGACTAAGTTAATCAAAAGGGATAAAGAAGGACATTATATACTGTTAAAAGGAACCATTCACCAACAAGACATAACAATTATCAATATTTATGCACCAAATAATGGCACTGCGACATTCATAAAACAAATTCTCCTCAAGTTCAAGAATCAAATAGACCACAACACAATAATTATGGGTGACTTCAACACACCTCTCTCACCATTGGACAGATCCTCCAAACAAAAGTTGAATGAAGAAACTATAGAACTCAATACCACAATCAATAACCTAGACTTAACTGACATATATAGAATATATCAACCATCATCAAATGGATATACTTTTTTTCTCAGCAGCACATGGATCCTTCTCAAAAATAGACCATATATTATGCCATAGGGCAACCCTCAGTAAATATAAAGGGGTGGAAATAATACCATGCATTTTATCTGATCATAATGGAATGAAACTGGAAATCAATGATAAACGAAGGAAGGAAAAATCCTACATCACATGGAAAATGAACAATATGTTACTGAATGATCAATGGGTTACAGAAGACATAAAGGAGGAAATCAAAAAATTCTTAGAGATAAATGAAAATACAGACACAACATATCGGAATCTATGGGACACAATGAAAGTAGTTTTAAAAGGAAAATTCATCGCCTGGTGGTCATTCCTCAAAAAAAGAAAAAAACAACAAATAAATGAGCTCATATTTCATCTCAAAGCCCTAGTAAAGGAAGAGCAAAACAACAGCAAATGTAGCAGAAGGCAAGAAATAATTAAAATCAGCGGAAATCAATGAAATTGAAACAAAAGAAACTATTGAAAAAATTAACAAAACTAAAAGTTGGTTCTTCGAAAAAATAAATAAGATCGGCAGACCTTTAGCCATGCTAACAAAGAGAAGAGAGAGAACTCAAATTACTAACATACGGGATGAAAAAGGCAATATCAAAACAGATGCTACAGAAATACAGAAGACAATTAGAAATTATTTTGAAAACCTATATTCCAATAAAATAGAAGATAGTGAAGACATCGATAAATTTCTTAAGTCTTATGATTTACCCAGACTGAGTCAGGAGGATACACACAATTTGAACAGACCAATATCAATGGATGAAATTGAAGAAGCTATCAAAAGACTACCAACCAAGAAAAGCCCAGGACCGGATGTGTATACAGTGGAGTTTTACAAAACCTTTAAAGAAGAATTAATACCAATACTTTTCAAGTTATTTCAGGAAATAGAAAAAGAGGGAGCTCTTCCAAATTCATTCAATGATGCCAACATCACCCTGTTTCTGAAACAAGACAAAGACACCTCAAAGAAAGAAAACTACAGACCAATATCTCTAATGAACCTAGATGCAAAAATCCTCAATAAAATTCTGGCGAATCGAATACAAAAACACATCAAAAAAATTGTGCACCATGATCAAGTAGGATTCATCCCTGGGATGCAAGGATGGTTCAATATACGGAAATCAATAAATGTTATTCACCACATCAATAGACTTAAAGATAAGAACCATATGATCATCTCAATAGATGCAGAGAAAGCATTCGACAAAGTACAGCATCCCTTTATGTTCAAAACATTAGAAAAACTAGGGATAACAGGAACTTGCCTTGACATTGTAAAAGCTATCTATGCTAAGCCTCAGGCTAGCATCATTCTGAATGGACAAAAGTTAAAGGCATTCCCTCTAAAATCTGGAACAAGACAGGGATGCCCTCTATCACCACTTCTATTCAATATAGTTCTCCAAACATTGGCCAGAGCAATTAGACGAAAGAAATTAAAGGCATAAAAATAGGAAAAGAAGAACTTAAATTATCACTATTTGCAGATGACATGATTCTATACCTAGAAGACCCAAAAGGGTCTATAAAGAAACTACTAGAACTAATAAATGAATTCAGCAAAGTGGCATGATATAAAATCAACACGCATAAATCAAAGGCATTTCTGTATATCAGCGACAAAACTTCTGAAATGGAAATGAGGAAAAACACTCCATTCACAATATCCTCAAAAAAAAAATAAAATACTTGGGAATCAACCTAACAAAAGAGGTAAAAGATTTATACAATGAAAACTACAGAACCCTAAAGAGAGAAGTAGAAGAAGATCTTAGAAGATGGAAAAATATACCCTGTTCATGGATAGGCAGAACTAACATTATCAAAATGGTGATATTACCAAAAGTTCTCTATAGGTTTAATGCAATGCCAATCAAAATCCCAACAGCATTTCTTGTAGAAATAGATAAAGCAATCATGAAATTCATATAGAAAAATAAAAGACCCAGAATAGCAAAAGCAATTCTAAGCAGGAAGTGTGAATCAGGCGGTATAGCGATACCAGATTTCAAACTATATTACAGAGCAATAGTGACCAAAACAGCATGGTACTGGTACCAAAACAGGCGGGTGGACCAATGGTATAGAATAGAGGACACAGAGACTAATCCACAAAGTTACAACTATCTTATATTTGATAAAGGGGCTAAAAGCATGCAATGGAGGAAGGATAGCATCTTCAACAAACGGTGTTGGGAAAACTGGAAATCCATATGCAACAAAATGAAACTGAATCTCTTTCTCTAGCCATGCACAAAAGTTAACTCAAAATGGATCAAGGAGCTTGATATCAAATCAGAAACTCTGCGTCTGATAGAAGAAAAAGTTGGCTCCGATCTACATATTGTGGGGTCGGGCTCCAAATTCCTTAATAGGACACCCATAGCACAAGAGTTAACAACAAGAATCAACAAATGGGACTTACTTAAACTAAAAAGTTTTTTCTCAGCAAGAGAAACAATAAGAGAGATAAATAGGGAGCCTACATCCTGGGAACATATTTTTACTCCTTACACTTCAGATAGAGCCCTAATATCCAGAGTATACAAAGAACTCAAAAAATTAGACAATAAGATAACAAATAACCCAATCAACAAATGGGCCAAGGACCTGAACAGACACTTCTCAGAGGAGGATATACAATCAATCAACAAGTACATGAAAAAATGCTCACCATCTCTAGCAATCAGAGAAATGTAAATCAAAACCACCCTAAGATACCATCTCACTCCAGTAAGATTGGCAGCCATTATGAAGTCAAACAACAACGAGTGCTGGCGAGGATGTGGAGAAAAGGGTACTCTTGTACATTGCTGGTGGAACTGCAAATTGGTGCGGCCAATTTGGAAAGCAGTTTGGAGATTCCTGGGAAAGCTGGGAATGGAACCACCATTTGACCCTGCTATTGCCCTTCTAGGACTATTCCCTGAAGACCTTAAAAGAGCATGCTACAGGGATGCTGCCACATCGATATTCATAGCAGCACAATTCACAATAGCTAGACTGTGGAACCAACCCAGATGCCCTTCAATAGATGAATGGATAAAAAAATGTGGCATCTATACACAATGGAGTACTATGCAGCAATAAAAAATGACAAAATCATAGAATTTGAAGGGAAATGGATGGCACTAGAGCAGATTATGCTTAGTGAAGCTAGTCAATCCCTAAAAAGCAAATACCAAATGTCTTCTTTGATATAATGAGAGCAACTATGAACAGAGCAGGGAGGAAGAGCAGGAAGAAAAGATTAACATTAAACAGAGACATGAGATGGGAGGGAAAGGGAGAGAAAAGGGAAATTGCATGGAAATGAAGGGAGACCCTCATTGCTATACAAAATTACATATAAGAGGTTGTGAGGGGAATGGGAAAATAAACAAGGAGAGAAATGAATTACAGTAGATGGGGTAGAGAGAGAAGATGGGAGGGGAGGGGGGATAGTAGGGGATAGGAAAGGTAGCAGAATACAACAGTCACTAATTGGGCATTATGTAAAATTGTGGATGTGTAACCGACGTGATTCTGCAATCTGCATTTGTGGTAAAATTGGGAGTTCATAACCCACTTCAATCTAATGTACGAAATATGATATGTCAACAGCTTTGTAATGTTGTGAACAACCAATAGAAAAAACAAAAAATAAAAAAATAAAAAATAAAAAAAAGATTCTTATCTTTAAGTCTATTGATGTGACGAATTACATTTATTGATTTTCGTATGTTGAACCAACCTAGTATTCCTGGGATGATTCCCAGTTGGTCATGGAGCATGAACTTTGTAATATGTTTTTGTATTTGATTTGTCAGAATTCTATTGAGAATTTTGTATCTATGTTCACTAGAGATATTGGTCTGAAGTTTCTTTATTTGATGTGTCTTTGCCTGGTTTTGGAATCAGAGTGATATTGACCTCATAGAGTGAGTTTGGAAGTGCCGCCTCTTTTTCTATCTCCTGAAATATATTGGAGAGTATTGTATTAGTTCTTCTTTAAAGGTCTTGTAGAAATTGGCTGTGTATCCATCTGTTCCTGGGCTTTTCTTGGTTGGTAGACTTTTGATGGTGACTGCTTTTTCGTCACTTGAAATTGATCTGTTTAAATTCTGTATATCATCCTGACTCAATTTGGGCAAATTATATACTCTAGAAATTTGTCAATTCCTTCAATATTTTCTATTTTATTGAAGTACAGGTTTTCAATGGTATTGTGATATTTCCTTTTTTATCATGTATGTTAGTGATTTGAGTTTTCTCTCTCCTCTTCATCAGTATAGATAAGGGTCTGTCAATTTTATTTATTTATTCAAAGAACCAACTTTTTTTTTTACAATTTATATTTCAGCTCTGATTTTAATTTTTATTTTCTGTCTTCTACTTTTGGTGTTAATTTGTTCTTCTTTTTCTAGGGCTTTAAGATGTAGTGTTAAGTCATTTATTTGTTGACTTTTTCTCCTTTTAAGGAATGAACTCCATGCAATGAACTTTCCTCTTAGAACTGTTTCATAGAGTCCCAGAGATTTAAATATGTTGTATCTGTGTGCTCCTTCACCTCTAAAAACGTTTTAATCTCCTCCTTGATGTCTTCTGTAACCCATTGTTCATTCAGTAGCATATTATTTAGTCTCCAGGTGCTGGAGTGGATTTTATTTCTTATTTTATCATTGATTTCTAATTTCATTCCATTATGATCTAATAGAGTGCAGGGTAGTATCTCTATTTTTCTATGTTTGCTAAGAGTTGCTTTGTGGCATAGTACATGATCTATTTTAGAGAAGGATCCATGTGCTGCTGAGAAGAAAGGAATATTCTATATATGTCAGTTAAGTCTAAGTTATTGATTGTATTATTGAGTTCTATAGTTTCTTTGTTTGGAAGATCTATCTAGTGATGAAAGAGGTGTTTTAAAGTCACCCAAAATTATTATGTTGTGGTCTATTTGACTCTTAAACTTGAGAAAAGTTTGTGTGATGAACATAGCTGCTCCATTGTTTGGGGCATATATATTTATAATTGTTAAATCTTGTTGGTGTACAGTTCCATAAGCAGAGTGTAATGTCCTTCTTTAATCCTTTTTGATTGACTTTACTTTGAAGTCTACTTTATTTGATATGAGGATGGAAACCGCTGCTTGCTTCTGCAGACCACATGAGTGGTATGATTTTCCTTCAGCTTCAGTCTGTGGAGGTCTTTTTCTATGAGATAAGTCTCTTGGAGGCAGCATATTGTTGGGTGGGGTTTTTTAATCCAATCTTCTAGTCTATGTCTTTTGATTGGTGAGTTTAGGCCATTAACATTCAGGGTTATTATCGAGACATGATTTGTATTCCCAGCCATTTTTGTTTATTTTTGGTATTTAATGTGACTTGGTTTCTCCTCTGATTAGGTTTTCCTTTAGTGTAATCCCTCCCTCTGCTGATTTTCATCATTGTTTTTCATTTCCTCTTCTTAGAATATTTTGCTGAGGATGTTCTGTAGTGCAGGTTTTCTAGTTATAAATTCTTTTAACATTTTTTTTTATCATGGAAGGTCTTTGTTTCATCATAAAATCCAAAATTTAGTTTTGCTGGATATAAGATTCTTGGTTGGTGTCCATTTTCTTTCAGAGCTTGGTATATGTTATTCCATGATCTCCTGGCTTTGAGTGTCTAGGTTGAAAAATCTGCTGAGATATGAACTTGTCTCCCCCAATATGTGATCTGATTCCTCTCTCTTGTGACTTTTAAGATTCTATCCTTATTCTGTATGCTTGGCATTTTCATTATAATGTGCCTGGGTGTAGATCTTTTGTAATTTTGTACATTTTGGTGTCCTGTAAACCTCTTGTATTTGGTTTTCCAATTTGTTCTTCATGCTTGGGAAATTTTCTGATACTATCTCATTGAAGAGAGTATGCATTCCTTTGATTTGAAACTCTGTGCCTTCCTCTATACCAATAACTCTTAGATTTGGTCTTTTGATGCTGTCCCATAATTCTTGGATGTTATGTTCATGGTTTCTTACTTTCTTCACTGTGTGATCAACTTTATTTTCTAGATTGTAAACTTCATCTTCATTATCTGACGTTCTTTCTTCCAAGTAATCTAGTCTGTGGGTTATGCTTTCTATTGAGTTTTTATTTGATTTATTGTATCCTTCATTTCAAGGATTTCTGACTTTTTTTTTCAGGGTCTCTCTCTCTTTCTCTTGAAATAATTTTTTGCTATCTATATTTGCTCTCTTATCTCATTGTTGGAGTGATCAACTTTTGCTTTTATTTGCTCATTTAGGTTATGCTTTAATTCAGAGATTACTTTAATTATGAACCTTCTGAACGCCTTCTCTGACATTTTATCAACTTCGCTGTCCATAGATTCTGTTATTATAGTGTTCTGGTTTGTTTGGGGCACTTTCCTCCCTCATTTTTTTATGTTGTCTATGTGTCTTCTTTCCTGAAGTGTAGATCTGAGATATTACAGTTTCTTTCCTATATTCTTGTAGCACCTTTACAGATTATCTGTACCTCACCTTGCTGTTGGGCTTCCAGACCCTGCTGGTGTCCCTCAATGGATGTTACTACATCCTGTGTCTGGGACCTGCGTAAATTGGAGTGGGTGGGCTGCTGGGCTTGACTTCCCATAGCAGTCTGCTGGTAGGAAGGGGTGGTCCTGTACCAAAGGTTAGTCTCTGGCAGTGTCTGCCCAGCAAGGGGGAGGGGTGAAACAGGCCTACTGAAAACCTGTATCCTGTGTGGGCTGGTGAGGGCAGTTGAATCTAGATTTTACAGTCCAGTCTTCTATGGGTAATTGTCATATATATGATTATCAGATCCAAAGCAATGAATCCTGTTTCTCAATGAGCTTCTTTTAGCTCTGGTTGATATTCTCTTACTTCACATATTCCATTTGTTTTATGGTTGCATAGACTTCTATCATATCCCCTGGCAGATCTCACCTTTCAGAAAATGAGATTTCTAATTATTTGTCCTTTAACATACAGCTCTCGGGTAGGTTGGCTTACATTTTGCTCATGAAACCCTTTGAGGTGCAGTGTGAAATCTGGACTACAGACTCTGGGGATGTCTTTCAATTAACACCACTGTGCTATAGCATGTACTTCTTGTTTTGAAGATGTATTTTTCTAAAGTGGATAGAGGCTAGTTTTCCTATCACAGTCAAGCATTTCTCTGGTGGCTGGTACATGGGACACAATGTATTTTTCATTCTCTAGGAGAAAAAAAAATCTTATCTTTTGGGATCTTCAACCTGCTACAATTTGCAGGACAGCCAGGCTCCCAGCTCTCCCTCTTTTCTCCACTCAGGCAGGGAACACGTGTGGCATTAAAGAGGAGCCCGGATGAAAATCATTTGATACACTTTTCACAGCGAGGGCCTCTTCCTTACCTCCTTCCATTTCTGTCTGTTTCTTCCAAATGAATAAAAACCACAGACACTGTCATATCAGTTTCCACTAAAGACTAATGTGTTTGTTCTTTATCTGTGAGGACATAGGCTCCCTTGCCCTTCTAATGGTTCTGACAGGTACAGCTTCTCAAACAAAGAAAATGCTTCTTTTTATTATTTAGAAAATCTATTAAATATTTTTAAAAATCCAGGGCACTGTGCACTAGATTTACATGATCCATCCATCATTCATGACAGTATTTTTTTTCTATATGACAATTCATGAGGCACCCCAAACTATTTGTCTTCAAATGTGTTATTTTTCTTACTTTTTAGGAGATATTGTGAAATGGTTTGCTGCAGGAAAAAAGAAGAGGAAGAAGAAAAAGGTTGGCTAAAAGAAAAGCTAAAGGCTGAAAGTCTAGATCAGTGATAGAGTACTTGCCTAACACACACAAGTTCATTGGTTTCATTCCCCAGCACTGACAAACAAAAGTTTGGCTCATTGTTGGATTTTAATGATGTATTCTGTCATTGTTCTTCAGCAGTGTGATTAGTAAAGATCTGAATTGTATTGTAATACGAAGACTAGTCTCTTGACACCCTTTGAAACCAACACATTTTCATCACTGATATTTTGAATTGAAACAATTTGCTTCTTCCACTTTAAGTCCAAGGTTTATCAATACTTTTTACCTCTTGTAATTATATGGTATGAGTAGGAGAGGATGTTTTTATCATCATTGGTCAAATTGGTATTCCCAAGTCTCAAAGCTAGTCAACACAGAAGCATGTTTTATGCACATATTAGAGACTTATTAAAGTGCTCCAGATACTGGCAGACCTAGGGAGAGAGATGTTTTAATCAACCATTGAGAAAATCTACATTACAGGGAACTCCAAAGGATCCTTTTGATCTGTACTGGATTTTGTTCAAATTAGTATTACTTGAGATGAGAGAATTTCAGTTAAGTTTGGGGAAACTTAATAAACTATAATTTCATTTAGAATAAAAATTCTACTAGCATTTATTCAAAACTGAGTATGAAAGATATTTATCACAGTTGTGGGCCTTCTTTTCATTGTTATTCAAACTACATTTGCCACAATTACCATGTTAAAAAAGCATGCAGCTCATAGCAACATGTAAATATAGAACAGCCAGATTTCATTACCTTAATTATGGTCTTATAAGAAATTCAAATTCTCTGGCAATAATTCTCTTTATGAGGCAGCCACAGACTCCCCCCATAATTTTGACTAGTGGCAGAGGCCACAATCCAGACATCCACTTGTATTGATAGTACAAGTATGAACAATTACAAAAGGTCTTCTTTAGCATACACATTTGGTTTGATGTGCCCACACCTTTGCTTAGCAAAAAGAACTTCAGAGAAATATGAAGAAAGATCCACTTGCACTATTATACAGGATGGATTTATCATCTGAAACATTCTCTTCTTTTCATAAAATGATTTTTAGAAACTACATGAATTTTCTTGACATGCATGAGAATATATAAGATGATAATGTAAAGATAATGACTTTTATTATTTGAGAAACATGCCTTAAGTTACACATTTAAGTGAGTTTTTCTTGGTACAGAAAATTAAAACATTATATATCATAGAGTTATTCCAATCATGTTTATATTTCACCAAACATTTTAAAAATTTTCTTTGGAAAGTGTAAATATTTGGCATGTCCTCAAGTGTGGCAAATACTCATTTCATGAAAGCAAATTTAACTGCTAGATGAGTCAAAATTATCCATGAAATGCCTCATCACAGAATAAAGTGGTTGCTGCAGTTTGGGGAACAAAGATGTGACCACATGGATATAAAATGATTCCCTTGTGTGAGTGATCCAAAATAGATCCAAAAGCAACTAGAGTATCTAAATACATTTTTCTATTTATAGATTATCCCAAGGGAGAAGAATAAGTAATTTAATTTTCTAATGCCATAAGCAACTATTTGTCATATCATTTAAAGATAATTAATTTGATTAAAATTCTTAACCTAACCTCAAGCCATCTGTGGGTATCTGAACACATTCTTTGTCCATATCTGATGCATGCTGGGAAATGCATAGACAGAACTTCAGATAATGTCCTGCAAGACTTCTGAGATGGCAAAGCAGGAAGAAGGTAAAATCTGACCCTATTAAACAACTAGACAAAACTGTCAAAAATAGGTCATGGCTTTCAAACTGACCATTGGTCAATAATATGTTAAAGTTGTTTATTTATGAAAAGCAATGGAATTTTGAGTAAGAACTGTAGGAGTCTGGGCTGTTCTTGCTTTGGGCAGCTCCAAGACCCCCACCAGCTTAGTCTGTGGAATATTTCTACTAAGCTTTGGCTGGCTGTATAAACAAGGAACTTCACTACTGGGAGGGGCTGAAGTGACTAGGAGCCAGAAGGTGGAAAACCCAGGCCCAGCTACAGATGGGAGAAGCTCTCAAGTTCTTCCAGCTTAAGGAGAGTGTTTGTTGGATCAAATGGCAAACTGGAGGATAAGCCAGGAGCTCCTAGAAATGAGCAAGCTGTAGTGAGAGAGGGTCATGGTAATCTTGCTCTCATCCCAGGCTGAACTTCTGGCTGAGATGAGGCAGGAGGGAGCCATGTAGACAGTAAAACCTAAGCAGATTGGGAATTGTCTGCGTCTAGAGTGTATTCACCCAACCATGCACAGGTCTGTTGGCAGATGGTGAAAGCTGTATCTACTTGAAGTATCTGGGCTCAATTTCTAACCAGTAATTAACTGACTGATGTCTAATCTGCACAGATCCAAGGGTAAACCCAAGGAACTCAGGCTGAACAATAAAAATAAGAGTTAAATAAACAAATGAAACAAAACTGCAGAGAGACATCAGTAGCTAAACACTACAGAGGAGAATTATTCTATAGATTTAGCCCAGGTGAGCCATTAAAAAAAATACAAAGTAAAAACAAAAAAAAACTCTATAGCAATTTGAAAGAAAGAAAGAACCATATAGCGATCATAACCTCAGAGAAGAAAAGCAGATCCCAAGTCATGACAACATAATATTCAATATGTCTAGTTGGATTTTAACCACACACAAATAAGCATTCAAGCGCTTGTGTGCACACACACACGCTCTCTTAAGAATTAAAGGAAAACCTGATGACAATGATTCAATACAAAAATAAAAGGACAGAAACTATTAAAAAAGTAACTGGATGGAAATTATGAAATTTAAAGTGTATTCTGAAATAAAAACTTGCAAGAAAAGCTCAACAGCAGATTTGCCACCACACACTTAAAAAATAAGTCAATTATCCAACCCGAAAAACAGAGGAGAAAAAAATGTTAAAGGAAAATGACAGAACCTCAAACATCTGTGGGACAACATCAAGTCCATCAACATATTTCCAGTGGGATTTTGAGAAAGAGAGGAGAGGAAAGGCAGGAAAATGTTGAAGAACTAATGTTTCCAAATTAATCTAGAGATTCAGGGAGTTTAAAAAGTCTCAACTAGAAAAGATGCAAAAGAGACACTAGTTTCTGAAAGTTAAAAAAAAACACTTGATAGCTAGAAGATGGGGTGGGGAGGACTTCTCTAAATAGAGAAATATTAATTCAGTTTATGTGTAACTTTTCATATGAAACAATAAGGCCGTAGTGACATTCAAAGTGAAAAAAAAATCTGACAATCAAGAATTCTACAGCAACAAAACTATTTCTCAAAAATAAGGGTGAAATACAGACATTCTCAGGTAAATAAAAACTAAAAGAATTTGTTCTTAGCAAATCTGTCATACAAGAGACAGTAAAAGAAGTCTTTAGACTGAAAGAAAATGACACCAGATGCTAACTTGAATCCATAGGAAAAGATAGAGAACATTGGAATCAGTAAAGATAGTGAGGGTAACTATATAATGTTATGCAAATATATATATATATATATATATATATATTTCTCTTCTGATATATTTCTTTAAAAGACATAGTAGTATATATTAATAATTATAACACTGTTGGTTTTGTAACATGTAATGCATGCATGAAAACATGAGCAAAAGGGGAAAGAAAATGGAACTATATTAAAGTATTATTTCTACATTTTACTAAAATAAAGTTAGCATCTTAATATGAAGTTAATTGAATGAGTTAGATGCTTATTTATCATAACCTTTATAGAATGTACTAAGAAATTAACTAAAAATACAGTTACATACTAACAGAGAAATTGAAACATATTTAAACCCACAAACACATTTAACCTGTAAAAAAGCATAAGAAGAAACAGAAACAATCACACAAAAATCAAGATACATGTAGACAACAAAAGTGAAAATGGCATACATAGTTCCAACCATATAAAATCATATTTGATGCAAATGAACTAAATATTCCTATCAAAAGACAGAGATTGTAAGACTGAATTAAAATAATAAGCTCCAATTATGTGCTTTCCACAAGAGTTACATTTTAAATTCAGAAACAAATATAAGTTCAAAGTAAAAGGATAGAAAAAGGTGTATCATACAAACACATGAGAAGGCTGGAATGAAAAAAACTGACACAACAGAAAGATAGACAATCCACAAAAGTGAGTGAACATTTCCAATATTCCCTTTTCAACTGGAACAACAAGGCTCATAGACAGCCAGGATAGCAGGCACGAAGAGCATAATTAACCAAATGACCTCTAACAAATATTTACAGAATACATCACACAACAGATAAACATTCATTCTCTCCAAAGTGCACACGGCACAGTCTCCAGAACAAAGTACATATAAGTCCATATATCAAGTCCCAGTCAACATGAGAGATAGGTTCTTCAACCTCAATGATATTGAATTAGGACTAAATGATAGAAACAATGTGAAAAATCCCCAAATATTTAGAAGTTTAACAACACATTAATATATAATTCAGTGGTAAAATTAAAAGTTACAATATTTTCTGGATACAGAAAATATCTAGAACTAAATGAAAATTTTTTTAAAAATCCGAATGTATAGTAGACAGTTAAAGCAATGTTTGAGAGAAAGCTGTAGCTTTGAGCACATGTATTGTGAAAGAAACAAACCTCAAATAAATATTGCCAGTTCTCACCTAAAGAAATTATATACAGAGGAACAAATTTAAGCCAATGGAAACAGAAAAACAACCAGGAAAAAAAGTCAGTTGGACCAGAAGTCAATTAGTTGAATACATCAAGCAACTTGATAAACTCTTAACTAGACTGACTAAAGAAGAAGTAGAAAATTACCAAAATGATGCATGAAAGAGGAGACATTATTACCAATCCTACAGGAGTAAAATAATTTAAATGGAATATTATGAACAACTTCATGCCAACAAATGAGACGACTGAAATGAGATGGACATGAATTATTAAAAATTATTAAAACTGGGTCATGAAAAAAGAAAAAGTATTTACATTTTCTTTAAAACAATAGACTTGATCCAATAAAGGAACAGAAAAGTAAAGTGAAAATTTTTCCTCAAAGAAGAATCCAGACCCAGATGGCTTCACTAGTGAGTTTTAAAAAGTCTTTTAAAATAAATATTACCAATACCACACAAAATTTTCAAGAAAATAGAGGGAATAGTTTCTAACTTATTCTAGGAGCTGATGTTATCAGATACTAGAGTCAGAAAAGATAGCACATGAAAGTTGTAGACTAATATCCCTCATGGACACAGACATCAAAAACCTTAACAAAATTACTAGAATATCAAACCCAGCAACTACAAAATCAAACCTGGCAGAATTTATACCCAAATTCAAGGATGGTTTGATGCAATACACGATAGCATTAAAGGACAAAAAAGAAAGAAAAGAAATACCATACATGATAACCTAAGCAGAAATAGAGAAAAGCACCTGACACATTGAACACCAACTTTACATTGGGAAAAAAAAAAAACTGTTCAACGAAGTAGTAACAAAAGGAATCTTCCTACACATGATTAGGAGCATCTACAAAAACTATAGTTAATATCATCCTTGATCATAAAAGCCTGAATCATGAAAATTTTCCTCCAAAAAAGATCAGGAGTAAGGCAAATTATTCATTCTCTCTATTTCTATTCAACATTGTATTTGAGGTCTAGCCAGGGCAATAATAATAAAATCCCATCCCCACTCAAATCAGCACCTCAAATGTCCCTAGGGTTATGAAAAATAATTTTCTGAATGTTATCAATCATTTCCTGAATTCTTTCTGCTTCTTCTGGGTCTAACTCTTCTACTTGCTATTGTTCTTTCTCATCCATGATTTTGTATTTTCTTCGAATTTTTTTGAGTCATCTTCCCTTTTTTTTTTCCCCATATAATTAATGAAGCATATGTATGGGCTACATTGCAGTTGTAAAATTCTGTGTTCTCAACGTATTTCAAGTCTTTCAATGAGAGGGCCTACTCCAAGGCCTTAGAGGGCCCCAACTGAGGATTCACAGAAGTGAAGAAGTGGCATGGACAGCCCAGGTCTGTATTTTTGTGCTTTACTTATGAACTCCAGCACAATGATGAAATGGGAGTTCACCATAATACACATTTTCCCCCTAATGTAGTAAGAATATCATTAACACCAGGAGATAAGCCCTGAGTCAGTAGGTTTGTCTCAGCTCCAAGAGCTGCTAGCAAAGCTAATCATGTGATCTTAGAAATACCTCAAGCTTCCAACTCCATATGAATAGCATGGAACCATAGTGTCCCCTGTCCCCAGTGTTGTGAGGACTAGATGGCAGAATGCACACAAAGTGTCTGACACAGAGCAGGTACTTCCTAAATCTGTGTTTCCCTTACCTTACCTTCCTTCAGTAAAGAAAAGTCTCAGCCTTCATGGGTGAAGTTTTAAATGATGACAGTCTCTGTACTTTAAGGATCCAAATAGCTGTGCACTGTCACCAGAAGTGCACAATAATGTGTCTTTCAAAATTTGGTCAGTATCTCTGACAGTGTGAGGTTATAAGCTTTCTTCAGCCAGGGGCTCTAACCACTTAATTTCATCCTTTAATCTCCAATTGTATACTTTGTAGGATTACTTTATTATCTGTCCTTGAAATTTCTCTCTTTGAGCTTTATTTGTGTGAAGAGAAGAAGCAGTTTCTTACTGTTGGTCTTGTTAGAGGCTGCAGTTTTTACCTCCTGGCTGGGAAATGGATGAAGCAATAGTCGTAGCAGGGAGGACTCCCTGGGGTGTGGGACGCCAGGCCACATTATCACCACTCAGTGTTCTGAATGCGCCTAGGCAGGATACCCGTCAAGTAAGACGGAGCCCTTTGATATCCCCCATCTTGTATCAAGTCACAACCTGCTCTACTTGGTGACTAACAGCACATTCATCTTAGGGTAGGGAAGGAAAGATCCTAGAACATCTGCTGCATTAGTGAGGACCTTCAATCAACATCCTTGAAAGTAGTTAGAGTGCCCATTCATGTTACTATCACAACCACAAAATCAAATGAAGGCTCCATATGGTATTGCAGAAATGTGTGTCAGGTGAGCAAAACCTCTCTGTATCTAGGAACATTCTGCATCAGTGCCAGGAATGAGCCCCTTCTGGTAGAGTGAGGATCAGGTAAGAGCCAGACTGTCCAGCTAACAGAGCTCCAGCCATCAGGACTTGGCTCTTAACCAGTCCATTGGCTGTCTGAAAACTGCACTCGGCAGTTAACAATGTCCGTCTTCCATAGAATTTCCAGAGGCTTTAAAAAACACATTTTTTTCCCTAAAGTAGAATTTCCTTCTGGGAAATAGCTCTCCAGATTAATATTTACTATGTTTTTATTTCAGTCACAATATGACTATTGTCACTCTGTTCAATTACATGATTTTTAAAAGTATGCCAAAGAGTCTGCACTTTCTTGCTGTGTGGTTGCAGTGCTAATCCCCAATTTGTTGCCACATTCCTCTGCAGGCAGCCCTGCAGATCTGTGCATCCCCCATCTGCTGATTGAACTATCCAAGGATGGAAAATATTGGGAAAAAATTTCATCTGCACTGCAGAAGTACAAATATTTGTCTTCTTGTCATTATTCCCCAAACAATACAATTCTTTACACAGAATTTACTTTATATTTGGTTTTATAATTCATCTGGAGATGATTTAAAGTACATGGGAGGATGTGTACAGGTTATATGTAAATACTACAGCATTTTATAAAGGGGATTTGAGTATCTACAAGTTTTAGTATCTGCCAGAGGTCCTGAAACCCATTCCCATGAATACAGAGGGAAACAGTATTATGATTTCAAGTAATCCCTCCCATATTGACAACTATATGTGTGACAAAGTCAAAGACTTGAAAATCATTTAGACAGTGTATCTCATCTTCTCTTGCTGCTACTGGGACCCTTACATTGGCTGCCATATGATGAAGCCTGGACTATCCTGCTGGATGATGAAAGAAATGTGGTCCAGTCATTTCTGTCATTGTAGCCAATAGTCAATTAACATTCTTACACACAGATACCCAGCAAGTCCAGCTAACTCCAGACAAATGAGTGAACCCAGGTGGAACCAGAAGAATAATGAATCAGCTAAGACCAACTCAAATTGTTAACTCAGAATCATGAGCTAAATAAATATTTGTTGTTTTAACTCACTAAGTTTTGGGATGATTTGTTATGCAGTAGATAGTAACTGATACAAATCCCTTTATTTTTACATGGAATGGAACAAAAGGTATATCACAGAACAGTTATTGCACATATGATAACAATTTGATTCAGTCATTAGAAGTGTCATGCCTGGAATAATGAAATAAAAAACACCATTGCTACCTACACTTGTACATGTTTCTGGGAAAATAACTTTGTTATTTTGGAATTCCTAAAGGACTTTGTTAACCACTATGGCAATCCCCTAAAATCCTTCACAGCATCAGAAAAAAGACAATAGTCACAACGTGTCTTGATCTCATCCCCTCAGTCAGTGGGGAGCCATTTTTTGGTCTGGTGGAATTCCCTGGATGTCAAAAGGAAGTTTCTCTAAGTGTCTAAGAAACAGCCCCAAATTTAAATCACTTGCTGTTTCCTCAGTGTCATTGAGAAGTACTTTTATGGACAAGGAATTAAAAACAATATTCTTTATCTTACCATTATAATCAAAGCTCACTCTAAAAGTATTAATATAGAGTATGTGCTGTTATTTTGACCAAAAATTCCTGTTAAAAAATAGCTTTTGGTGTTTTATCACTGCTGTTGTTGCAACAGAGGAATACAGTTATGTGGTAGAGCTCATTTCCCCAGACATCTACATCACCTGTCAAAGCACTGGACCTACCAGGATAGACAAGTCTGCCTCTCTTGACACCACCTCCCAAGTTCTATTGTAAGAGATTTCCTCTGGAGACCTTTGCAGAGTTCTAAACTCCACATCAACTGATGTCACTATGTTAAAAACTGTTGCAATGAAATGGACTCAGGAACAGACTAAAGGAACTATGGGTTCAAACATACTATCAATCAAAAAATTGCAATTAAATACTGGTTGCGTTTATTCACAAGGTCAGTCAGAAGCCCATGCAAGTGTTTAAGAAGGAGGAATAGACTTCTTTTGAGTTCAGTCCTTTATGAAGCAATAGGAAGGAAATTAACTGAGGCGTAAGAAGACATTCAGATTATCTGTTCATCTCTTACTGACCTTGACATAGGGTGGTTATTTAAGGAAAGTGTATGGATGTACTGGTATGAAGGGGTGGATAAAAGCCACATGAGTGAATGGAATGATGGAGACATCCAACAATTTCTTTCACTTTTTCAATATAGTAACTATTCAAAGCCTTAAACTGCAGGGACATCCTGCAGTTGGGAACTGATTATTCAAAAACACTAACATACCTGGGGAATGGCTGGAGGAGGTGGATCACTGGGGACATGCCCTGAAAAAGTTCATCTTTCCCGTGGTCCCTTCTCCTTTCTCTTTCTACTTCCTGGCCACCATGAATGGAGTAGCACTGTTCCACCACACCCTTCTTCTATGATGTTCTGTCCTATCTTGGGCCCAGAGCAAGTGGGCTCTCCATGGACAAAACCTCTGAATCCATGAGCCAAAATAATTTTTTTTTGTCCTCTAAGTTGTTTTTGTCAGACATTTTGGTCACAGTGACAAATAGCTCTCTAGCTCACCATTTTACTATCATAAGTAAAGACCATTCTAAAAATATTAATACAATGTAGGCAGCATTTTTGTGATTAAAGATTCCCACTGTCATATTATTAAAAGAATTGTTTCTGGAGGGACCCCAGCAGAGCTTTATGCATCCACTTTGGTCCTATCCACATGCACTTCACCATCTCCCCTCCATCTCTCCTGTATCTTTGTCCTAATCTGTAACCAGAGCACCTTCTCCAAACCCAGATCAGAAGACAGCCCTCCTGCCTAAAACTCTTTCATGATTCTTCATGGCCAATCGCAAAGTCAAGACACTCTGTCTGCAGTTCCCAATTCCTTCAAAGTATGTCCTGCTCGCTTTGTGTTGTCTTGTGAATGAAACTTTGGAGTATTCTCTTAGTTACTCTGAAGAGTCTACCAAGGTTGTCTAGCAGCATGGCCCATGGGGTGTGACAGGAATGAGGCTAGAGCCAGTCACGGTGACAGTTCCAAATGGGTTTTTCCAGTCCCCAGCCCACTCCTCCTGAGGGTTCCTTCTGAGCTCTTCATCTGTCCTCCCTGTCTTATAGGCATCTAAGTTTTTAACCTGCCTAAATGAAGCCTCCCTGAAATGGCTAAGGTCCTCAACAGTGGGACCTCACTTTCTTCTGGGGAATGTTGCTCCCATGCTCACCACAATCCAAGGGTCTCAGTATTCCCAACCAGTTACTGAGCCTTGCAGACTCCTACGTAATCTGTCTCAGTGTTTACCATGTCCCTTTGGGCTAGGATTCTCCCTATCACCCTACGAGCCTCCTTATACTTGTTCTCAAGATGCAGGGTTATAGATGCCCTTTCTAAAATGCCCTCATTCCACACACTGAGCTTGGAGCCCTATCCTCTTGTTGGGATGCATTCAGAGGCAACAAGGTATTCCTTCATCAGGACTCCTGTGCTAAGTTCAAATTGCTCTTGGATGTGTCTGCTTTCCAGAATTCATGCTGGCCAGACAGCATTTAGACTTCTGCTTTCAGCCAAACCCTCAGACCCTGGAAAACAGCAGACACTTGACACAGGCTCTTGAGCAGAAGCCAATGCACCCTCCCAGTTTCCAGAAGGCTCTGGCTGACTTCATGACCCTTCTTCTCCAATTTACAGGTATCAGTAGGGTTAAGCTCTCTCCTAGGACTTCCTGCTTGCCTGTCAGGTCTGTACTCTCTTCATGGAATTGTTCCAACATCCAGTTTTATCTCTCCACTTCTGAATTCCCTCCTGATGACAGCCATCTCTCTCCAGCTGCACCTGGACCTACCTGGGGCCTCTGGTCCTGACTCTGCTGGTCTCCTAGGCCTTTCCCTCACCCTTCTTTATGGTTTCACTGGCCTCTCCACCCAGTCTGGGTTCCCCTGTGGGTGAGTGCTAGAGTTTGGATCTGGATGTCACCAGAAAGCTCCTGTGCTGAAAGCATGGTCCCTCATGCAGCAAGATTCAGAGGTGGGGCTTTTAGGCAATGAATGGATCAATGGATCGTGAGAACTCTGACTTCATCTGTAGGTTAATCCACTGACAGTTGAAAAGGAGATGGGACCTAGTTGAAGGAAGTAGGTCACTGGGAGCATGTCTCAAAGGGTTTTCCTTTTCCCCTGCCCCTTCTCCTTTCCAGCTGCCATGAGCTGAGAAGCTTTCCTCCACCACACCCTTCTGCCACCATGTTTCTGCCTTGGAGCCAGCCAACCATGGACTGAATCCTCTGAACTTTCCTCCAAGTTGTTCTGGTCAGGTATTTCGGTCACAGGACTGAAAAGCAGACTACCACAGTAGGGCTGATTCTATCCAGACCTTCTCCTTCTTTTTTTCTCCCTCCCCTTTATTTTACAGGCAGAGGGCTCCTACTAGGAGCCTCCCTTGCTGACAGATGGCCACACCCTGCTGGGGAAAGTCATGGAGCCAGAGGTCAGATCATATTTTCAGAGACTGTCATTGCAACCTGGCAATTTCTTTAGAACATTCAACTACCTCCCAGTCATTACTCTCAACTATCTCTAAACTCCTCATGTCCTTGAAGCTCCCCTAGCTGCATCGATCCTTGGCCAACATGGACCAACAATGGACCCCTCATTTCGTTTCTTTTCAGTCCAGAGCACTGCAGTAAACTAGATTTCCCTTCCCACCTGTCTCTTCTCTCCCAAACAGCAAGCTGACCTCTCCTGCACACGTAAGTGGTGTGCATCCTTTACTTCCCCAGCAAACAGCCCTAATTCTGAATTCTTTGCCATGAACATCTACCTCCATCTACAAAATGTTCTTGCCCACCTCAGCCAAAAACAAACAACTTTTCTCTTTTGACCACACTCAAACTGCAAATATTTGCACTTTGCTTCTCATCAAATTGACCAAAAATGTGACCCCCATCCCTCCCTGCCACTCGTGTCCTAGGAAATTACCTTACTTGCAGTGGAGTAACTTCTCAAGCTTGGACAATAGCCTTCTAGCTGACAACCTTGCATATCTGCTCTCACCCTCCCACCTGGCACATCTTTGCAAGAACAGATGTCCTGCAACCTTCAACCACTGTGCCCTATCACATCATGTCTAATATGTGCACTTCAGCACATGTGATTCAAAGGCTCTCATTCTTCCCTACTCTACTAAATAAATAATCTGCCTTGGGCTGGGGATGTAGCTCAGTAGTAGGGTGCTGGCTTAACATATGCAAAGCCCTCAGTTCAAAATCCCGCATTAAGGGCGGGTCAGGACCAGCAACCAGCCAAGTGACAGCAGCTACATGCGCCGGCGGGGAACGCAGACCGGACCCACAAGGACAGGTCCGGCAGACGGCTGAGGGCTAGGCCCGTCCCCTCCCCAAGTGTCTGCAGGTAGGAGGGGGACTGTGAACACCAGCAGAGCGGGCCCAAAGCCTGCTGAGGGGCGGAACCGGCCCCTCCCCCAGTGCCTGCAAGCGAAGCGAACCTGCAAGCCACGGGCGGGCGGGTCAGGCCCAGCAACCAGCCAAGTGACAGCAGCTACACGAGCCGGCGGGGAACACGGACCGGACCCACTAGGACAGGTCCGGCGGACGGCTGAGGGCTAGGCCCGTCCCCTCCCCCAGTGTCTGCAGGTAGGCGGGGGACTGTGAACACCAGCAGAGCAGGCCCAAAGCCTGCTGAGGGGCGGAACCGGCCCCTCCCCCAGTGCCTGCAAGCTAGGCCAACCTGCAACCCATCGGGAGGTTAGGCCCAGCAACCTATGGAGTGACACAGGTGCCCCTGGCACCTGCTGGGTAGGTGGACCTTTGACCGACCAGCAAAGCAGACCTAGGGCCTGCCAGCATGGTAGACGGATCACACTAATTGGAGGAGGATCACAGCCACTACCTGCCCTGCAAGGGTGATTTTTCAACTATACAAGAGTAATATAAATAAATAGAGGGGGAAAATATCAAAGACACAACAATTTCACCAAGCAGAAAGAAACGCCAGCAGTATGAAACGACAAGGAAAGAAAGGACCACAGGCAATGCAGGTCAACTCAACTTTAGAAGAGGTAATAGCTGCAACAGATGGAATGTCAGATAGAGAGCTCAGGACATACATGCTTCAGATGATCTGGAGTCTCAAGGAAGACATGAGACAGCAAAATCAGACAATGAAAGATCACATTGACAAACAAATCCAGGAAGTAAAAGATCAATTTCACAGGGAGATAGAGGTAATAAAAAACAAACAAATAGAAATACTAGAAATGCAGGAAACAATAAACCAACTTAAAAACTCAATTGAGAATACTACCAGCAGAGTGGATCACTTAGAAGATAGAACATCAGACAATGAAGACAGAGTATTTCAACTTGAAAAGAACATAGATAGCTCAACAAGTCTACTAAGAAACCATGAGCAGAACATCCAAGAGCTATGGGATAATATCAAAAGACCAAACTTAAGAGTCATTGGGATACAGGAAGGCACAGAGCTCCAAACCAAAGGATTAAGCAATCTATTCAGTGAAATAATACAAGAAAACTTCCCAGACTTGAAGAATGAGACAGAATCCCAAATCCTAGAAGCCTACAGGACGCCGAATGTGCAAAATCATAAGAGATCCACACCTAGACACATTATAATGAAGATGTCCAACATACAGAATAAGGAGAGAATTTTAAAAGCTACAAGGGAAAGGAAGCAGATTACATTTAGGGGTAAACCAATCAGAATAACACCTGATCTCTCAACACAGACTCTAAAAGCTAGAAGATCCTGGAATAACATATTTCAAACGCTTAAAGAAAATGGATTCCAACCAAGAATCTTGTATCCGGCGAAATTAAGCTTCAGGATAGAAGATGAAATTAAAACCTTCCACGATAAACAAAAGTTAAAAGAATTCGCAGCTAGAAAACCATCTCTTCAAAAAATCCTTGGCAAAACATTACAGGAAGAGGAAATGGAAAATAACATTGAAAACCAACAATGGGAGGTAGGACAGTAAAGGGGGGAAAGTAGTCAAAGAGGATAACAAATCAGGTTTAGTAACATCAATAAACAAATATGGATAGAAGAACAAACCATATCTCAATAATAACCCTAAATGTTAATGGCTTAAACTCACCAATTAAGAGACACAGGCTAGTAGAATGGATCAAAAAACAAGACCCAACAATATGCTGTCTACAGGAGACGCATTTGATAGGAAAAGATATACATAGACTGAAGGTGAAAGGTTGGGAAAAATCATATCACTCATATGGACCGCGGAAACAAGCAGGAGTGTCCATACTCATATCTAATAAAATAGATTTCAAGCCAAAGCTAATCAAAAGGGATATAGAAGGACACTTCATACTGCTCAAGGGAACCATACACCAACAAGACATAACAATCATAAATATATATGCCCCAAATAATGGTGCAGCTGTGTTCATCAAGCAAACTCTTCTCAAGTTCAAGAGTCTAATAGACCAACATACAATAATCATGGGAGACTTCAACACACCTCTCTCACCACTGGACAGATCTTCCAAACAAAAGTTAAATAAGGAAACTATAGAACTCAAGAACATAATTAACAACCTAGACTTAATTGACATATATAGACTATATCACCCAACATCAAGTAGCTACACTTTTTTCTCAGCAGCACATGGAACCTTCTCAAAAATAGACCATATACTATGTCACAGGGCAACTCTTAGACAATACAAAGAGGTAGAGATAATACCATGCATCTTGTCTGATCATAATGGAATGAAACTGAAAATCAATGATAAAAGAAGAAAGGAAAAATCAAGCATCACCTGGAGAATGAACAATAGGTTGCTGAGTGATCAATGGGTTTTAGAAGACATCAAGGAGGAAATTAAAAAATTCCTAGAGTTAAATGAAAACACAGACACAGCATATTGGAATCTATGGGACACATTGAAAGCAGTTCTAAGAGGAAAATTCATTGCTTGGAGTTCATTCCTCAAAAAAAGAAAAAAACAACAAATAAATGATCTCATACTTCAACTCAAAATCCTAGAAAAAGAAGAGCAAAACAACAGCAAAAGAAGTAGAAGGCAAGAAATAATTAAAATCAGAGCTGAAATTAATGAAATTGAAACAAAAGAAACAATTGAAAAAATTGACAAAACTAAAAGCTGGTTCTTTGAAAAAATAAATAAAATTGACAGACCCTTAGCCATGCTAACGAAGAGAAGAAGAGAGAGAACCCAAATTACTAGCATACGGGATGAAAAAGGCAATATCACAACAGACACTTCAGAAATACAGAAGATAATAAGAAAGTACTTTAAATCCTTATACTCCAATAAAATAGAAGATAGTGAAGGCATAGATAAATTCCTTGAGTCTTATGATCTGCCCAGATTGAGCCAGGAGGATATAGACAACCTAAACAGACCAATAACAATAGAGGAAATAGAAGAAACCATCAAAAGACTACCAACTAAGAAAAGCCCAGGACCGGATGGGTATACAGCAGAGTTTTACAAAACCTTTAAAGAGGAACTAACACCAATACTTTTCAAGCTATTTCAGGAAATAGAAAAAGAGGGAGAACTTCCAAATTCGTTCTACGAGGCCAACATCACCCTGATTCCGAAACCAGACAAAGACGCTTCAAAGAAAGAAAACTACAGACCAATATCTCTAATGAACCTTGATGCAAAAATCCTCAATAAAATTCTGGCGAATCGGATTCAAATACATATCAAAAAAATTATACACCATGATCAAGTAGGATTCATCCCTGGTATGCAAGGTTGGTTCAATATACGGAAATCAATAAATGTTATCCACCACATCAATAGACTTAAAAATAAGAACCATATGATCATCTCGATAGATGCAGAAAAAGCTTTCGACAAAGTACAGCATCCCTTTATGTTCAAAACTCTAGAAAAATTAGGGATAACTGGATCATACCTCAACATTGTAAAAGCAATCTATGATAAGCCACAGGCCAGCATCATTCTGAATGGAGAAAAATTGAAGGCATTCCCTCTAAGATCTGGTACAAGACAGGGATGCCCTCTCTCACCACTTCTGTTCAACATAGTCCTCGAAACACTGGCCAGAGCAATTAGGCAGATGAAAGATATTAAAGGCATAAAAATAGGAAAAGAAGAACTTAAATTATCACTATTTGCAGATGATATGATTCTATACCTAGCAGACCCAAAAGGGTCTACAAAGAAGCTATTAGAGCTAATAAATGAATTCAGCAAAGTGGCAGGATATAATATCAACATGCATAAATCAAAGGCATTCCTCTATATCAGCGACAAATCCTCTGAAAGGGAAATGAGGACAACTACTCCATTCACAATATCCCCCCAAAAAATAAAATACTTGGGAATCAACCTAACAAAAGAGGTGAAAGATTTATACAATGAAAATTACAGAACCCTAAAGAAAGACATAGAAGAAGACTTTAGAAGATGGAAAAATATACCCTGCTCATGGATAGGCAGAACTAACATCATCAAAATGGCGATATTTCCAAAAGTCCTATATAAGTTCAATGCAATGCCAATCAAAATCCCAACAGCATATCTTGTAGAAATCGATAAAAGAATCATGAAATTCATATGGAATAATAAAAGACCCAGAATAGCAAAAACAATACTAAGCAGGAAGTGTGAATCAGGCGGTATAGCGATACCAGACTTCAAACTATACTACAGAGCAATAGTAACAAAAACAGCATGGTACTGGTACCAAAACAGGAGGGTGGACCAATGGTGCAGAATAGAGGACACAGTAACCAATCCACAAAACTACAACTATCTTATTTTTGATAAAGGGGCTAAAAGCATGCAATGGAGGAAGGATAGCATCTTCAACAAATGGTGCTGGGAAAACTGGAAATCCATTTGCACCAAAATGAATCTGAATCCCTATCTCTCACCGTGCACAAAAGTTAACTCAAAATGGATCAAGGAGCTTGATATTAAATCAGAGACATGGCATCTGATAGAAGAAAAAGTTGGTTATGATCTACACGCTGTGGGATCGGGCTCCAAATTCCTCAATAGGACACCCATAGCGCTAGAGTTAACAAATAGAATCAACAAATGGGACTTACTCAAACTAAAAAGTTTTTCTCAGCAAAAGAAACAATAAGAGAGATAAACAGGGAGCCTACATCCTGGGAACAAATCTTTACTCCACACACTTCAGATAGAGCCCTAATAACCAGAATATACAAAGAACTCAAAAAATTAGACAATAAGATAACAAATAACCCAATCAATAAATGGGCCAAGGACCTGAACAGACACTTCTCAGAGGAGGACATACAATCAATCAACAAGTACATGAAAAAATGCTCACCATCGCTAGCAGTCAGAGAAATGCAAATCAAAACTACCCTAAGATACCATCTCACTCCAGTAAGACTGGCAGCCATTAGGAAGTCAAACAACAATAAGTGCTGGAGAGGATTCGGGGAAAAGGGCACTCTTGTTCATTGCTGGTGGGACTGCAAATTGGTGCAGCCAATTTGGAAAGCAGTATGGAGATTTCTTGGAAAGCTGGGAATGGAACCACCATTTGACCCAGCTATTCCCCTTCTCGGTCTATTCCCTAAAGCCCTAACAAGAGCATGCTACAGGGACACTGCTACATCGATCGATGTTCATAGCAGCTCAATTCACGATAGCAAGACTGTGGAACCAGCCTAGATGCCCTTCAATAGATGAATGGATAAAAAAAATGTGGTATTTATATACTATGGAGTATTACTCTGCATTAAAAAATGACAAAATTATAGAATTTGGAGGGAAATGGATGGCATTAGAGCAGATTATGCTAAGCGAAGCTAGTCAATCTTTAAAAAACAAATACCAAATGACTCCTTTGATATAAGGGGAGTAAACAAGGACAGGGTAGGGACGAAGAGCTTGAGAAGAACATATACATTAAACAGGGATGAGAGGTGGGAGGGAAAGGGAGTGAGAAGGGAAATCGCATGGAAATGGAAGGCGATCCTCAGGGTTATACAAAATGTCATATAAGAGGAAAGGAGGGGCAAGACAAGATAATACAAATGCAAGTAATGATTTACAGTAGAAGGGGTAGAGAGAGAAAAGGGGAGGGGAGGGGAGGGGAGGGGAGGGGGGATAGTAGAGAATAGGACAGACAGCAGAATACATCAGACACTAGAAAGGCAATATGTCAATCAATGGAAGGGAAACTGATGTGATACAGCAATTTGTATACGGGGTAAAAGCGGGAGTTCATAATCCACGTGAATCAACCGTGTAATATGATGTATTAAGAACTATGTAATGTTATGAACGACCAATAAAAAAAAAATCCCGCATTAAAAAAAAAAAAGATTTGTCTAATAATTCAATTCATCTTCCCTTTTCAATTTGTTTCTTCCAGCAGATTTTAGTAATCCTGATAATCCCTTAAGAGAAACTTTGAAATTCCAGTTAAGGGAACCACATGTGTCAGCAAAAGCACTTCCCCAGTTGTCCCCACACATGCATCTCCAGGCTTATATGGTTCTAGGACCATGTGTTCCTTTCATCTTGCTCACTTTTGCCACTGGCTTCTCTCCTTCATGGATCATTCAACAGCAGGATCCCCAGCCGACTCCCTAGTGCTTGTGTCTATTGCCCATCCCTGTGGCTTACTTTGGGTCATCTCTGACCAGATTGACTGCTGATGTCCCCTTGGATTCTTTATCCAGCTCATCTTTCTCCATTCCTTCCATCCTTCATAAATACTCAGGAGTTAAAGAGTACCAAGAATGCTTTCAATTTCCCTGCATTTCTGTATGCGAGTTTCATTCCTTAACTTTTTCTGGACACTCACTAGTACCCCCCCAACCCCACTGCTCCATTTTAGAAGGTTCCCCCCTAAGCACATCCTCTGACCTCCAGCTCCTGTAATTCTTCTTCCTCCTCCACATCGTAGGACAAGGTGTGGATTTTGATGTCATCAGCTGAGAGGTCAATGAACTTCCCATCTGGGTACTCCAGGCTGTCTTTGGTGGGTGACCGGTCCTCAATGAAGGTGGTCTCACAGCAGTCGGCAGCCACGCCATCCCCCCAGGAGCGCAGCACTCCTTCCGAGTAGAGGATGATATTGGGACGGTAATGGGACTCCACCGACTGCTGCAGGGTGTTGGGATCCAGCAGCTGCTGCACAGGCTCATTTCTGCTGCTGTCCAGGCTGGCTGGTGCTGTGCTGGCCACCACCCTGCGGCTCTGGTACTGGGGCGCTGGATAAACAGACACCAGGCCATCTCTACTCTCAGCCATGAAGTTTCTGGTATTAATCAATCCATTCCTCTTACCAGCATCACTGATCTTACTGTGCACCAGCACACTCTTCTGCTCGATGATGCCATCCATGGTCCTCTTCCTCCCCAGCTGGGCGTCAGGCTGGTGAGCTGGACTCACAGGTCACACTTGCCTCCTGGGACCCATTTCTCCTGGAAGAGGAGAAAACAGAGGTGAGCTAAAAATTTCACTTGAAACAAACATAAAGTTCATCATCCAGACCCATATTGTTTCAGATTGTACCAGTCAACCAGTATGCATAGTGGCTGTGAAAATGAGATAAATATGCAGTCCTACCTGTTCCTGTGAATTTTAAAAAGGTTCTCTCAGGGCAGCCAGCCAGAGCAAGCCTGAAATTGATTACTTGCATCTCTATAAAGTCTCTGCTTCCAAATGAAGGAAACTGCAAGAACTGGATCCACTGCAGCCCTACAGAACCTCTGATTGCTAACAGACATCCTGAAACCCACAGGTAAACTCAATCACATTAGCATCTCCCTTGTCCACAGGGAAATAAGACTGCAAATCTGTAATGTGGATTGACTATTCCCAGGTACAGTGCTATTCATTCAAGCAGAAAATCACACACCCAAGGAAGAAAGGGTTTAACATAATGTTCCACGCAGATTTAGAAGATTAGTGATAGGAAGACCTATACCATGAGTACTGTACCTGGACAAAATTCCCCCAAAGAGACACACTTGCATGTGTGTACTGGTACATTCTAGTGTGCATATTAAAACAAGCTCAACACTTACACATGCTTCCTGGGTTCCCAGCATGGCCTCTGGAATCTCACTAAAAACTCCCCTGCTTTGATTTACTTGATTCTGTAAGACACCTACACATTTGCGATACCATTAAGAAGTACTCCAAACTGTTTTCTCCCTAGATTGTGTTCCTATTTTTCTAGGCATGCAAATCTGAAAAAAGAACAAGAGAAGAGGGTGGGAGCGGGGCAGGGAGAAAGGCAAGGAGAAGGAAAAAAGGAGAGGGAGGAGGAAGAGGAAAGAAACTAGAGCTTAAGATTTTCGGAAAGGCTTTCTCTGTTTGCAAGTTAATAACTGTTATGCATGAAAGCATTTCATCTAGGGAACTTCTGGTGTTCTGACTTTCTACAAGATTTAAGACGTTTCTTAATTCTAACTGCTTTATTTGGTAGCACACACAGTAATCTAAAATTGAAGACTGACCAAAGGAAAAGAAGTACAGATGACACCTTTGGGACTAATTGAAAAATCCGAAAGAACATTTTCAAATGACTAGTTCAACCTTTAGTACATGCACTAAGAGACAATGAGTATTATTAATATGACACTGTGTACAATTTAAGAAAGGTCAAAAACAGACTATCACCTCTGTTTATATGTTTTGAAGTATCTCTCTCTGGAGGCACATTCACAGTCTGAGAACTAAAATCATTAATTAAACTATTTGAACAGAGACCTTCCGATGCCTGTAACATGCCAAACAGCACACATTTGGGGATCACCTCTGTGCTAAATAATCTTTCAAGTCATCATAATGTGCTTGATGGAATATTTCTAGTTCAATTACTCAACTTCTCCAGTATTCCTCCTTCCACAAAGAAGCCACTGGTTTGCTATCCAAAATGGGTTCCTCCTATTCTTTGTGATCTACTGGATGTGCCAGCCAGTAAGTCTAGAATAACGTTGAAGCTCAGCTTAATTTCTCTGACTGAGCACCCTTTACCCGGATCAGCTGTAAATATCTTGCAGAACATATGTGATTGTGTTTGTTCAGATTCCATTTCCTTCATGAAGTTGTATGCTCTTGTCCAACCAGAAGTAATCTTTTCATTTGCTATTGTGCTCTCTTGTCTCTTCTTGCCTTCGTCTTACAATGCCTATTGCATTCTTCTCTACCAATGGGACACTGCTCCTCCAGTTCTGAAAAGTCCTTGAGACCAAAAAATCAATATCAACATTTCTCCCTTTTCTTGCACCTGGTAGTCAAGGATCATGCAGTGAAATAAACAGTCTCTAGTGTTATATGATGAGAATGATCCCTACTCAGTGACAATCTCCCTGAGTTGTGTTAAGTCTCAAAGTTGGATCCAGTATGAAGGCATTTTGAGATAGGCACAGCTTAATCTCTTCCATGCTCTCTACAGTTTACCACTCAAAGTACTGCTGAGACCCAGCAGACTCAGCACCACCTGGGAACTTGTTAGAAATACAAAATGGCAGGAGGTGTATGTATCTCAGTGGGATAACACCTGATTAGCATGGACAAAGCCCTGAGTTCAATCTCTAGCATTTCTACAAAAATAACAACAACAGAAACAGAACCTTGAGTAGGACTCATATCTCTTGAATTAGAGCTTCACTTTAACATGGTACCTGTGGATTATTTACTTTAAGTATACTTAAAGCTTAAAGGGCACTGTTACATGGTGTATAGTTGGTCTATTGAATAAGTTGCTTGATTTTTACAGTTGATTATTTACTTTCTTTTAAAAAGTATTCTGATGAATACATCCCTTATCTGAAAATTCAAAATACAAAATGCTGCAAAAATCAAACATTTTCATCACCGACATGACACTGCAAGTTGAAAATTCCACACCTGACCTCACATCATGGACTGAAGTTGAAACTCAAGTACACTAAAGATATCATATAAAATTTCCTTCAGGCTAGGTGTATATGCAGCATAAGAGAATTTTGTGTTTAGACTTGGATCTCATCCTCAAGATATCTCATTATACATATATATGTATATGAAAACATTTCAAAATCTAAAAAAAAACAATCTGAAATTTGAAACATTTTTTTCTGGACCCCGATCAAGGATACTCAATCTGTATATCACATACATTCTTAAATAACAAAATTTTTTCGTATTGAATTGAATTTTGCAGCTTTGAGCAGCACAAATGATGCTTAAACATGAAAGAAAAGGGTTGAAGTTAATGGAGTTTTATTTTCATTGTGACAGCATCCTTCAATATCTCTTTCAAGACAGCCTTGATGTCTGGATTGCCTTTAACTTTATAATTCCAATGAGCTCATTTCCATCCATGTTTACTTCTACCCACTCCTACCTGTTGACAGTATTTCCCTGAAACCAAGTTCATCAATTTGGAGATAAAACACAATGGTCCAATAACGCTGCCATCTAAGATAATTCTTGTGGCTCTGCAGAAATGCACACGGGAGTCGTGTCCCAGAACAGTCTATTATCCTCCCAATGTCTGTTCTGGAAGACACTTCTGTTACCTTTGTATTTTTCTCAGTCTACAGTATTCAAGAGCAGTGGCTACAAAGTTTAAAACTCCTTGCTAACACTTTCTTTCTGCATAAATATTCTCTGCTGTGTCTAGGATACTGCCTTGTCTTGACAACTTGATTGGACTCCTAATGTCAACCTCTTGGTGAGATCTTAGAGACTGTGTTTTGAGTCAGAGGCAGCTCACTGAAGTACATCACCAGCCAATCGTGCTACATCTGCTTCTTTATTGATGGTAGCAGCAGGAGGAGAAGACAAGGTGAAGAGGGGCTTCAGTGGTCCTGCATTTGAGTCCCCACTGCTCTGTTCCTCCTTCCCTAGTTCCTGGACTCTCTCTGTACCCTAAGAACCTCCTGGTGAGTTAACAACATATATACCTGTTCATGAATTTAGATGAAGCTAAGTGGATTACAAAAAATTGATAGGGATGGTGAAAAAAAAACCAGAAAGACAGAAAGAGGGTATGCAACATCTTCTGTGCCAATTACTTATTCTATAAAACATATTTTTCTTCTCTTGGAAACTGGCATGATTTAAAGAGAGTCAGGAATTTGAGGATTTAACCACAGTTTTGCTACTAAATGTTTGTGTGGTCATAGGCAAGATGCTTATGAAGGTGGGATTATTGATGGAGCAATTGAACAAAAATGTTTTAAGGTTCCTTTCAGCTCCATGATTTATACATCTTGGATCCAGAGTCCTGGGTATATGGAATTAGCTCTAGCTTTTCCACAAAATTGTATCAGTAGTGAATTATAACAGCAGTTAAGAACTAGAACCAATTCCCACCCTCAAAAAAAATGAAGAGGAAGGAATACTTCCTAACTCACTGAGAAACTACAATTACCCTTATACTAAAACCAGACAAGAATGTAACATGGAAAGAAAACTACAGATCTATATTCCATATGAGTATCGATACAAAAGTTCTTAACAAAATTCTAGCAAATAGAATTAAGAAACATATAAAAAATATCATGATTCAGTGGGAATTTATTTCTGGAATATAAGAATGGTTCAACATCAATATATGAAAACCAATCAGTGTAATATACCACACTAGTAGAATAAAGGACAAAATGCATGTAATCATCTCAGTTCGTTCAGAAAAAAAAATTGACAAAATTTAACATCTTTTCATGATAATAATTCTCAAGAACTATTAATTGAAGAAAACTATTTTAAGGGGCTGGGGTTGTGGCTCAGCGGTAGAGTGCTGGCCTCACACATTCGAGGTCCTGGGTTCGATCCTCAGCACCACATAAAAATAAATAAATAAAATAAAGGTATTGTGTCCAACTACAACTAAAAAATAAATATTTTTTTCAAAAAAGAAAACTATTTTAACATAATAAAAATCACATACAAAAAAAATACCCATAGTGAACATCCTACTTAACAATGGTGACAAGCTGAAACATTGTCCTCTAAGATCAGGAACAAGGCAACAAGACAAAAATGCCTACTTTTGCTACTTTTATTCAACATTATCCTGGGAGTTATAGCAAAGGAAATAAAAGACACTCCAGTTGGAAAGAGAAAAAGTAAAAATATTTCTGTTCACAGATTATATGGTCTCATATGTTGAAAACAAGATTCCATACACAAAAGCCTGTTAGAATTAATAAGTAAATTTAGCAAAGTAGCAGGATACAAAGTCAATATGCAAAAATCAGTTGCATTTTTAAGCAATTTTTAAATGAATTTACAAAACAATTTCATTCACAATACCATCAGCACATAGAAATTAATTTAACCAAGGAAGGAGGTGAAAGACTTGCATAATAAAAACTACAAGATATTGCTGAAAGAAATTAAAGAAGATATAAATAAATGGAAAGACATTCCATGTTCATGGATTGGGAAATGATTTTAGTCAGTTTTTTCACTGCTGTTGACTAAAAGATCTGACCAAAACAGTTTTAAAGGAAGACAGTTTATTTGAGAAGTTTTAGTTCATAGAAGGCCAGCTCCATGTCTTGGGGCTTGAGTTGAGGTTGAACATCATAGTGGGAGAATAAGATTGAAGGAAGCAGCTCATATCATGGTAATCAGGAAGCAGAAGGAGAGAGATATCTCTACTTATCAGATACAAAATATATACCCCAAAACCATGTCCTAATTCCCACCTCCTCCAGCCACACCCTATCACTTCAGTTACCACTCAGTTAACTGTTATCAGGGGATTAAATTGCTGATTGGGTTAAGACTCTCACAAACCAATCATTTCTCCTCTGAACCTGCTTGTATTATCTCACACGTGAGCTTTTGGGGAACACCTCACATCCAAACCATGACAGAAACTGATATTGTTAAGATATCAAGACTGCCCAAAGTAACCTACACATTCAATGCAATCTCTTTCAAAATCCCAATGATTATTTTTAGAAATACAAAAAGAAAGTCATAACACTCATACAGAATCTTAAGAAACCATGAATAGCTAAAACAATCCTGAAAAAGAACAATAAAGCTAAAAGACTCATTCTTCTTTATTTCAAAAGTTATTACAAAACTACAGTCATCAAAATGGTGTGGTAGTGGCATAATGAAAGATAGACAGACCAATGGAATAGAGAGCCAAGAAATACAGACTTGTATAATAGGGTCAAATAATTTTTGACAAGGGTATCAAGACCATTCCATGGGCAAAGGGCAGACTTTTCAACAATTAGTTCTGGGAAAACTGTGTATCTACATGTAAGAGAATGAAGTTGGACCCTTACTAGTGCCATATACAAAATAAGGGGGATCAAACATCTAACTAGAAGGCCTATACCTCCTAGAACTCTTAGAAGGAAACCTAAGGCAAAAGCTTTATGACTTCAGATTTGTCTGTGATTTCTTAGATGTAACACCACAGGCATAGCAATAAAAGAAAAATATATAGATATCAACTGTATGTTTTGGTTAGCTTTTTCACCATGTAACCAAAATACCTGACAAGAACAAATTAAAGGATGGAAAGTTAACTTGGGGCTTTAGTTTCAGGGGATAGCAGACTCCATTGCTTCGTGCCCAAGGTAGGGCAGAACATCATGGGGAAAGGATTCCGCTTTCCTCAGTGGAGGAAAGTTGCTTAGCTCATAGTGAGTGGGGTCAGTAAGGAGAGAAAGAGAAAGAGAGAAAGAGAGAGGGGGCATGGGGGGGAAGGACCACAGGGAAGAGGTACCCTAACCATCGGCACACCTCAGTGACTCATCTCCTCTAGCCACGGAGGAGGCAGCAACTGCCTACAGTTACCACCCAGTTACTCCATTCAAAGTAGGGTGGACCTAATCAGTTCACCCTACTTTGAATGGACTAACTGGGTGGTAACTGTAGGCAGCTCTCACAATCCAATCACTTTACTTTTGAACATTCCTTCATTAGGACAGGGGCTTTTGGGGGACACTGTATGTTATGGTTTGAATATGAGGTGTCCCCAAAAGTTCACATGTGAGACAATGCAAGAAATTTTGGAGTGAATTGATTGGGTTATGAGAATCTTAACATAATCACTGCCTTAATCCACTTTAAGGGATTAACTGGGTGGTAATTGTAGGCAGGGAGGGTATGAGTGGAGGAGGTGGATCACTGGGGTGTGTCTTTGAGGTGTATAACTTGTTCCTGCCAAGTGGAGCAGTCTTTCTCTGTTTCTTGATGGCCATATCCTGAGCCACTTTCCTCCACCACACTTGGCTGTCATGATGTTCTGCCACAGGTGGACTTCATGGAAATGATTTAAATTGTATGCATTAAAAACAATTAAAGAGAGTAAACAGAATAAACATCAACAGAGCAAAAAGGCAACCCCTAAAAGTGTTAGCAAATCATATATATATACACACACTGGAGATTGAACTGAGGAACACTTTACCATTGGGCTATATCTTCAACCCCTTTTATTTTTTATTTTGAGGTAGGGCTTTGCTAAATTGCTGAGGTTAGCCTGGAACTTGCAATCTTCCTTCTTCAGCCTCCTGAGTTGCTGGGATTATAAGCATGCAATACTTCACCCAGCTGAAAATCATTATCTAATGAAAGATTAACATCCAGGATGTATGGAGAACTCCTAAAACTCAACCACATAAAAAATTCAATTAAAAAATGTTGAATAGATGCTTCTCTGAAGAAGATACAGAAATGATGGAGCAGATGAAAAGTTAATCAACATCACTGGCCTTTGGGAAAAGGCAAATCAAACTGCAATAAGATACTAACACATACACATTAAGATGGCTATTATCAGAAAAGTAGAAGCACTGGTGAGAGTGTAGAAAATTTAAAAACCTTATATACTATTAGTGGGAATGCACAGTATAGTATAGATGCTGTGGGAAATAGTATAAAGGTTCCTCAACATTCTACTTTTTAAAAATAGAATTACCATAAGACCCAACAATTTCACTCCTAGATATAATCAAAGACATTGAACAAAGGTTCCTGAAGAAATATTTGTACAACCACATTCATACCAGCATTGTCCACAATAAGTAAATACAGAAGGACATCATGTATCTACCTACAGGTGAATGGATACACAAAATGTGATATAGATACATAATAAAATATTATTCAGTCTTAGAAAGGGAGGAAATTCTGACAATTGCTACAACTTGGAAGAACCTTGAGGATGCACTAAATGAATTAAGCCAGTGACAAAAAGACAAATATGGTCTTATTCCATTTATATAAACTCCTTAGAGTAGTACAAATAATAGAGAGAGTAGAATAGTGGCTGCCAAGACTGGGCTGAAGAGAGAGGAAAATGGGCAATTATTACTTAATGATATAGAATCTCAGTATTATAGGGTGCAGAATTACAGCAATTGATAACGGTGATGGTCACACAACATTATGAATACACTTAATACG
Organism: Urocitellus parryii; assembly: GCF_045843805.1. Classification (NCBI taxonomy): domain Eukaryota; kingdom Metazoa; phylum Chordata; class Mammalia; order Rodentia; family Sciuridae; genus Urocitellus; species Urocitellus parryii. Next base: position 151,670,684 of record NC_135536.1, read on the forward strand.
AACAAAGTATAGACTTAAAATGGTTAAGAAGGCAAATTTTATGCTATGTGTATTTTAACAATATTTAAAAATTCCCAAACTAAGCTAAAATAAAATATTTTCAAAAATTAGAAATTCATGTTGAAGTATGTACAGATGAAATAAATAATATAACACTGGGACTTGTTTAAAAAATCATCTGGATAGGAAAGAGAAGCAGGTAGCCAAGAGAGAAATCAAGAAATTGGTCGATGGGTACCTGTGGTTCATTATACAATTCTTTCTAGTTGCACATATATTTAGAATTTTGGAGAATGTTTTTAATGAATAGGTAAAGAAGTATAAGAGAGACAGACACACCAGGAAAAGACCAAGAGTAAGTGGTGTGCAGCTACTGGAAGAAGGAAGTGGAGATGCAGTGAAAGAGCAGGTGGGACCCTAGAGGTGGTGCTGGGGTTGGAACCCAGGGCTTCACACATGCCAGACCAGTGCTCTTTCACTGAACTATTTCCCCAGCCCTATTTTCAGGCTTTTGAATCACAATGTAAAGAGACAAGCAATGCACATGCTGCAGAAAGGATTTTGAGTGAGATGTGATCATGCTGGAGGCACTTCAGGCATTCTGTAGCTGTGGGGAATGGATGTAAAGGAAAGCACATGGACACTGGAGATCGGGCAGTGGCATCCTCTACTGTTGACTGGCTTTAGGGAAGTGAGAAGGACCTGCTGCCTGTAGGACCCTTTGGGGTAACACGACCCAAGACAGCCCCAGTAATGGCTCCTATGTGTAATACATTTCATCCTTTTGCAAAGGAATCATCAAGTGGCAAGTCATGCAGACTCACCCAGTGGATGGAGTACCCCCTATCAGCAGCTCCTGGGCTGCCGTCATAGCAGCCACCCAGGTCTTTGCTGAAGGATACAGGGTCTTGCTGGCAAGCCCTGCTTATCAGTCCCAGTCCTTCAGTATCACTGACCAGGAGGTGATCCCCTCATCCTCTGTCTTAAGGACGACCATGCCTCCAGCTGAATGTGGTTTTCCCAAACTCTGTTCAACATGGTTCACTTGCATGAGTTAGTTTTGCCCTTAGAAATATATAAAGGAGCGAGCAGGTTCCTAATACACAGTGGCTGTGGGGCCTGAAGCTGTCTCCAGAATGTCCAGGGAGAGCTCCTGGCTAAAAATGCAAAAATGTACTGCAGAGCTTGGCACAGAGACTCAGGTCCTCTGAGAGTGAAGTGGCTCTGCCATGTTCAGCTGGGGGCTTTCTTGCTTGGGGAGCCCTATAGGAACACAGCTGAGTGCTAACCACTGCACTGAGCACTAACTAGTACACTGGTCCAGAGGCAGATCAAGTAGGAGCTGAAGGCTAGTTGGTCCCTGGTTACTACTCAGGTCAATGAGTCAAGAATTTACTTGAAAAAATAGTTAGGAACCAAGTCTCATGAGAAAAACCACAAAAATTAATATCTATCAAGGGGGAACAATAGAAAAGTTGGGAGCAGGGCCAAGGGGTAGAGTTCATGGTTCCCATTCTCTCCTCCATCTATTCTCTTGTTGCTTTTTCTTTTTCTTTCTTTCTTTCTTTTCTTTCTTTCTTTCTTTTTTTTTTTTTTTGTTTGTTTGTTTATTTGGCATTTGATTCTCGGTGCTTCTGTTTTTAAACCTGGACTCAGAATCACTCTCCACACTGCTTATCCCTTCAATCTCCCATGTTCAAAATGACCCTTTGTGCCCTTTCTCCTTCCCCGTGGGAACCATGTAGTCCCCACAGCATGCTGATTATCCTCAGATGCCTCACAGACTCAGCCAGCCCTGCTCAGCTGGTCACACCAAGTCTCCAGGGTCACTCAGGGCACTGGCTCCTGTAGTGCACATACGGCAGGAATGTTGGTCCACACTGGTACTTCTAGATTTTCAAAAGACACTAAAAGTAAAGGTGTTGGATTTAGCTCACTTGCAAAGTATGAGGTCCTGTGTACAAAAGAGACTGTAATATAAAAGTAGAGATGTTTATGAAATATTTCCCAAATATATTCATATTGACTTGTGTTATTATTGTTTAGATATAAGGTGTCCCCAAAAAGCTCATGTGTGAGACAATGCAAGAATATGCAGGTGAGATGATTAAGTTATGAGTTGTAAGATAATCAGTGGATTAATCCACTGATAGATTAACTGGATGGTACCTGTAGGCAAGTAGGGTGTGATGGCTGGAGACGCCATGTCACTGAGGGTGTGTCTTCGGCGTTTGTATTTTGTCTCTGGTAAGCAAAGCTCTTTCTGCTTGACATGTCCTGAGCTGCTTTCCTCCACCACGCCCTTCCACCACGATGTTCTGCTTTGGGCCCTGAGTTGTGGAGTTGGCTGAACAAAAACTGAATCTCTGAAATCGTGAGCCAAAATAAACTTTTCCTTCTCTATATTTTTCTTGTAAGGCTTCTGGTCACAGCAATGAAAAAAGCTAACTAAAACAGTTCATTATTAAAATGTGCTATTTGGGGCCACTAAATCCTTCCCAAAGGTTGTGGGCATGAGGCTCCACGATGCATATGAACTTCTGTTTGTGTTTCTCTTAGAGACTCGACTTCATAAGCACTGAAACTCAGGATGCCCAATTTCTCCCTTTTCCTGGAGATTAGTGTCCATTTTGAACTGGGTTTTAAGCACACTGATGCCCAAGGGGATCAGTCACAGTGTCTTTTCCCCTGTCCTCTCCCCCTTTGCTTCCCTGTAATTTCACATGTGCCCATACTCAGGTCTCACCTTCCCTTGGGGCACGGCTGATCACTGGGGACCCCCAGTGTCCAGATCAGGCCTTCATAACATGATTGTCACCATCCCCTGGCTCACCCATGGACATGGCCTTCCTCTGGTGGAAAGCAAGCTCCCAGGTACAGACACCCTTGCAACTATCTTGGAAGTTCTGAAGACAAGCCCTATATCATTCATCTGTTCACAAGCACCTGATGAAAAACTAAGTGAAGTTTTGCCAATAGAGGTTCCACTGGCTCCCAAAATAGTGTGCCAAGAACTTCAAAGATGAACACAGAAGATAATTTTCCATCAATGAAAAAAAAAATTGTTTATTCAGTAACTTAGAGGGCTGTGTAATATAAAGCTCACCTATCTCAGACTGAGTTATTAAATGCTAGTAACTTTTCTTGATTTATAAATAAAAGTTTCAGTTAGGAAGAAGCTATTTCATCCAGGAATTCTAAATTATTCATGGAAAAGCACACCACTATACTTTAGTGATGAAAGCTAGATGAACATCAAGCAATCAATCTCTCAGAATTTCCCTCTGGCACCTAGAGCTATCATTCTGTTCTCATTTAGGAGGTGTCAGAACATATGGCAGCAGAGAACATCAGAAAACAATTATGAACCTGTTTAGAAACTGGTAATCATTCCCACCTGTCTTAGCCTGCTTTGTTTTGCTATAACAAAATGCTTGAGGATCAACAACTTACAAAGTAAAGAGGTTTATGTGGCTCATGATTCTTGGTTTTGGAAAATCCAAATAACATGACACCAGCCTTCTGCTAAGGGTCCCCCTGGCTGTGTATTAACATAGTAAAAAAAGTGGAAAGGAAGTTGACCATGTGTAAAAGGGCCAAGTAAATGTGGTGGCTTTGATTTATAACAATCTGCTCTTGAGAGAATGAACTCAGCCCACTGAGACCTGATCTACTCCCAAGAAACAGCATTAATCCATTCATGAGGGTGAACCCCCGGACTTAATTACCTTCTATAGGGCCTGATTTCTTAAAAGTTTTACCACTTCAACATGACAGACTGGGAACCAAGCTTCCAGAACATAAACCTTTGGGTAATTAACCATATTAAAACAATGGCAACATCTTATACCTATTTTATTACAGATAATATTATCTAAAGATAATAACTACACAGATTGCACAGATTAGAATCTGTATATGAAGATCTTTCTAAACCTAAACCAACACCTCAAACCTCATACTCAAGTGACAGTCATCACTCATTACAGTGAAAACCATCCTGTGTTTTTGAGATAAAAGTCTTCAGGTGGACAAAAGCCAGCTCTTTGGAGCAGAAGTGACTTTAATTCCCACGCAATGTCACCTGTAAAGTTTTAAAATAAGAAATCTGAACTCCCTCCCTTAAACCCAGGTGAAGGAAAGAAACTGGCAGGTATTAAGCACCTAGCATGTGGTGATGATGTAGCCATCACCTCTGTGCATCCACCTGATAAGCACATAAGTGGGCACCAACTGTGAACAGGCTATGTGCTGAGCTAGGGGGTATCCAGACATCCACTGCCCAGGATGCTGTCCACAACACAAGAAAAAGATAGTGTTTGAGCAGGCACTGCAGTGTGCAAAAAAGTCTGGTGGACAAGGAAAAACTTGCCTTGAGCGTACAAAGACAAGGTACAAAGAACCTAGTTGAGGATTCAGGATGGACCTCTGATGGAGATCATTTCAGGAAAGCTCTGAAGGTGGTGTGGACTTAGCTGGGTCAAGAACAAGGGGAACTGATCTGGGTTGGGGACAGCATGTCCAATGCTTTAGATCTCTGATGAGGGAATTGACAGGACAAAGGCCTGTAGAGCTGGGTGGAGCAGAAGCTTAGGAGAGATGGAGCCTGTCCTCAGGACCTCAGCAGTCCACCAAAGCCCACAAGAGGAACCATCCGCAGGCCTGAGTGCTGCCCTAAGTGTGCAATGAAGAATAGAAGGAGTGGAGGGTGAGGATGAGGCACTTCTGCCTCTGCATAAGCCCCTGGATTAGGTAAAGGTGGAGCCGTATGATAAATTCCCACACACCAGGTGAACTAAACCTATGGGTGTAACCCTGATGATACACTCACACCTACCAGGTGAGCTGAACCCATAGATGTTACACCCCATTCCATGGCTCTCCATTCTGGGGCTGGCAGCACTATCTTGGCTCATGTTCCAGGTGCAGCTTCAACCGATGGCAGTTAAGGAGCTGATAGATAAATGCTCCAGCACCTTTGTTTCTGTATGGAGGAGCACTAAGCTTGGGTTCCTACACTCTATCATAGGCCCCCCCAGGAGCCCTGTACCCTAGATCAGGTATCAACTTGCTTGATTATACACTATTTCTCTTCTTTTTCAGTTCACTGCTCCCAGTTGATAAATTTCTGGGACCCCCTCCCTAATTCTTATCTCAGGGTGCTATGGTTTGAATATCATTTGTCCACTCGGAAGCCCAAGTGAAATTTAATCCTCATTGTGAGATAGTAAAAGGGTAGAGACTTAATCTCACTATGGGGTTTAGAGGTTGGGCCTTTTGGAAGTGAGTGGAATTGCATGAGGTCATTGGTATGGGGGCACCCTCATATACACGTGTGTGCAAGCACACATGCACACAACACACACACACACACACACACACACACACACACACACATACCCATGATGTCCTGTGCCTTCTCAGGACTCTCTAAAGAATTCTATCACCTTGACCTTGGACCAGAGCTCTGAGCCCAAATTAACCTCTTTTCATTATAACTTAACTGTTTGTAGTATTGTGCTTTTGGGGACAGAAAACAGACTAATACACAAGGCTTGAATGTTGGAACAAACTTAAACCATCAGACTACTGACCTACAAGACTATGAGATATTGTCACAACTTCTGTATGAACAAGAAAACCAAGAGAGTCAACCTTTATGAGCTCATATTGTATATGATATATCTCTATATATTATGTATATATTGTATTTATATGTCATATATTACAGATTATGCATATATTATATAATTTAGATATTTTATATATTATATATTAGTACTATGCATATATGTACACATTATTAATATATATAGATATAGTATATGGAAAAGGAGGTATGTATTTACGTCCACATATCCTAACAGAAGCCATTTAACAGAGATGGAAGTCCTTGCAGCCTGCAAGATGAAAGGCGACATGTCTGCCTGAATGAACACATCCAGCACCCCAAATTAAAAGCAGGCCTGCAAGACAATTGATTCTTTCTGCAAATTCACAAGCTGCTTGATTACAGGGAGAGGGTGTGTGGAGTCACACAGTCTTTGAGTCCTTAGTTCCCAAGAGAGTAATTCCTCCTGGTTAATTGATAAATTGGCATTCGGGTTCAGTACGGCAATCTCAGAAGGTGAGATAATTTCAGCCAGTCTCTTAAAAGATGGTTCTCTCACCACATATAGGGAAACAATTAGGTTTCCTGGACTGCAAAGCATAGGAGAAAACACAGCTCACCAAATACTGAATGTCCTTTGTGCCCCCTGCCACCTGCAACATTCAGCCTGGTTGGTGTCCTTCAGATTCTACAAGGTCCTGAGTATGACAGTGGTTGATTTAAATACAAACAGAAAAAGACTTTCATATTAGTTTTCTTTCTTTAACTTGCCTTTTTTGAGACTGTCAATAATTCTAAGTTTCAAAAAAATCTCTCTCTCCCACTCCACCTATCCCCTAGCACCCTATCTAAACACATACCTCACTTCCAGAGTCTAAAAGGTCTGTGCTGTTGGGCTTATGGTTTTTGGTTTTTTTTTGTTTGTTTGTTTTGTTTTGTTTTTGTGTGTGTAAGGTGAAAGGACTTTTACACAGTACTATCTAATGTCTATACCTCTATTGCTGATAGAAAATCTATCTGCCAAAGATTTTGTCCATAACATTCAAGTTTAATGTAAAAATCATCCTCTGGAGCAGCTTCTCCCAAGTAAAAGGTGGATGGAGAAAACTATGCATGAAACTGAAGAAAATTAAACTAATTGTAGATTAGTTAAGCCAGGTTGTTTGGGGTGTATGGCAGGCATGAGTGACTTCCAACACTTTTAATCCCTTATCATACAGCTCAATTAAGTCAAGCATTAGGGGGCACCAGGTGCCTGATCTTCCCTAAGCCTCAACACCGTCAGAAGCCTTTTGTGTAAATAGCAATAGTTCCTTCCTGGTAAGCAAATGATATGTGTGTTCCTCCAGTGCCCAGGTGTTGGGGGAAAAAAAGCTGTTTGCAAATTCCATTAAAACAATTAAAATTGGCCTTTGTGCCAGGTGGTTTGGTCCATGCCTGTAATTCCAGCAACCTGGGAGGCTGAGGTAGGAGGATTGTAAGTTTGAGGCCAATCTGGGGAACCTAGTGGGAACCTGTTTCAAAATAAAATTGAAGACAGAGCTGGGGTGTTGCTCAGTGGAAAAGCATCTTTGAGTTCAATCTTCAGTACCAAAAAATAAAATAAAATTTGCTTTTAGTACAAATACATAGAAAAAAATCTATGATTTTGGCTCTGGAGACAACAAATAAAGCATTTAGAACCAGATCAGTTCCTATTTAGCATTTAAATGACCCACTACAATCTCAAAATACTACATCATCCTATGTGTCACTAGCAGTTTTGATGGCCCAGTGCTTTCTTCTCACAAAGCCAACTAACTCCTGCCAGAGAGAGAGAGGATTTGTCATAATACCTTTGGGTTAGAGTCTACAGGATTTCCAAATCTGATTTATTATTAATGGTCAGAGAAGTATAGCAGATGGGATGTGATTCTGGAAATTAAAAAAAAACAACCCTGCATAATCAGTCCATTGCTGTTTTTAAAAATTGTGCCAACTCCCTTTAGCTTTGTGAGTCTCCATTTTTCCATTTCCTTAAACATTTTTAAGATTTTTAAATTATACATATTTATGGGAGACAGTGTGACATATCAATGCATGTATATCATATGTATTGATCAAATCAGGGTAATTAATATTCCATCTCCATTTCATTTTTTAAGGAAGATGTAGAAGGAGGAAGCTTCTTCATCAGTAGCACCTCTATGTCCAGCATCACCAACTGCATCACCCTCACCCTCGCTCTCATTCACCAGCAGCGGCACCATCATTTCTATTAACATCACTGTCACTAGAGGCAGAATAATCACTACCATCCCTAGCATCACTACCACCGCCACCACCACCATAACTAACATGATCATCATCTCAACCACTAACGCCACCAACAAGGGGCACTGCCACTGTTAACACCATTCCCACCACTAACATCTACCAACAGGATTTGGCAAACTGTAGCCCACAGGCCAAATGTGCACAATACCTGTGTTTGTATAGCCCACAAGCTGAGACTGATTTTTACATTTTTGAATGGTTGAAAAGAAGAATACTGCATGGCACATGAAATAAAGTTTTGATCGACCATATGCACAATAATTTATTTATATTTATCTGTGGTGCTTCCTCATTACAGTGACAGAGTTGAACAGCTGTGAGAGAAACCATCTTGTGCATGAGCCTATATCTAATTATTGGGCTCTTTTAAAAAAAAAAAGGTTGAGCAATTAGGCAAAAGAAATTAAAAGAATCAACTGAAAGAGAAATTAGGAAAACTATCCCATTCAAAATAGCCTTAAAAAAATATTTGTAAATCAATCTAACAAAAGAGGTGAAAGAGCTCTTCACTTAAAACTACAGAATATTAAAGGAAGAAATTGAGGATGACCTTAGAAAATGGAAAGATTGCCCATGTTCTTGGATAGAGAACTACCAAATGTCAAATGGTCAAACTACAAAAGTGCTATACAGATTTAATGCAATTCCTATTAAAATTCCATTGACATTCTTTCAAAGAAATAGAAAAAGCAGTCATGAAATTCATTTGGAAAAATAAGATGCCAGGAATAGGCAAAGCAATCCTCAGTGAGAAAAATGAAGCAGGAGGCATCATAATACCAGACCTTAAATTGTATTGCAGAGCTCTAGTAACAGAAACAGCATGATATTGGTACCAAAACAGACATATAGACCAATGGTACAGAATAGAGGACATAGAGACAACCCCACATAAACACAGTTATCTCATACTAGACAAAGGTGCCATAAACATACATTGGAGAAAAGATAGCCTCTTCAACAAATGGTGCTGGGAAAACTGGAAGTCCATATGTAGCAAAATGAAATTAGACTCCTGTATCTCATCCTGCACAAAACTCAAAGTGGATCAAGGACCTAGGCATTAGACCAGAGACCCTGCGCCTAATAGAAGAAAAAAAAACCTAAATCTCCATCACATCAGCTTAGGAACCAAATCCCTCAACAAGAAGTTCAATAAGTAAAATCAAGATTTGATAAATGGGATGATATCAAACTAAAAAGCTTATTCACAGCAAAGGAAACAATCAAATATGTGAATAGAAAGCCTACAGTATGGGAGAAAAATCTTTGACACCTGTGCCTCAGATATAGTGTTAATCTCCAGGATATATAAAGAACTCAGAAAACTTAACATCAAAAAAAAAAAACAACACCAAATAACCCAGTCAATAAACAGGCAAAGCAAATGAACAGATAGTTCACAGAAAAAAAAGAAATATGGTCAGTCAGCAAATATATGAAAAAATGTTCAACATCTCTAGCAATTAGAGAAATCAAAACTATACTGAGATTTCTTCTCATTCCAGCCAGAATGGCAATTATCAAGAATGTATGTAACAATAAATGCTGGTGAAGATGTGAGGGAAAAGGTATACTTACACATTGCTGGTGGGACTGCAAATTGGTGCAACCACTCTGGAAAGCAGTATGGAGAGTCCTCAGAAAACTTGGAATGGAACCACCATTTGACCCAGTTATCTCACTCCTTGCCATGTACCCAAAGAACTTAAAATCAGCATACTGCAGTTACGCAGATACATCAATGTTTATAGCAGCTCAATTTATAATAGCTAAGCTATGGAACTAATCTAGGTGCCCTTCAACCGATGAATGGAATATTTCTTTGCTATAAAGAAGAACAAAATTATAGCATTTGCTGATAAATGGATGAAACTGGAGACTATCATGCTAAGAGAATAAGCCAATCCCAAAAGACCAAAAGCTATGTTCTCTCTGGTATGAAAATGCTAACTCACAAAAGGGTTGGCGGGGGGGGGGGGGGGGGGGAGTAGGGAAGAATAGAAGTTCAATGGATTATACAAAAGGGAATGAAGGGAAGAGAAGGGGGTGAAAATAGGAAAGACAGTAGAATGAATGAATCAGGCATTGCTTTCCTGTGTTCATATATGAATACATGACCAGTGTAACTCCATATCATATATAACCACAGAAGTTATACTGGGAAGTTATATTTCATGTATGTTTGATATGTCAAAATGCATTCTATTGTCATGTATAACTAAAAAGATCAAATAAA